>NW_027500526.1:0-65167 GCF_021521415.1 Bidens hawaiensis
TTAAGCGTGACGAGTTCTCGGTTGAGAAAGTTAAGTTTGGAAGTCACATCTTTGTGGTGGCCATCCACAACATGGAAGTTCTCGAACCTGAGCAGGTAGACTTTGTTAATCAGATCGACCACTCGAGCCTCGGTTTGCATGTTGCTCTCAACTTGGTCTCTTACGATGCATTGGAGTCTCATGATTTGTTCCTCAAGGAAGGAAGATTCATGTTGTTTCCCCTTCTTCACTGGTTTCCATTCAACCCGTTTTCCTACCATTTAGGTAGTTTTTGTTTGGTGTGAATGGAATAGTGAATTTATGCATGCATTATATAGAGACTGGAAAGTTGAACAGGGCACCGTGTGTTTAGAAGCACGGCCCCGTGTTGCTAGAAGAATAAATGTCTCTGAGTCAGAGAATTGTACGGAGTCAGCGCGTATCATGCTGAAGATTCTGGGGTGACCACTGCCCCGTGCTTAGGGAAGCACGGCCCGTACTTTTTATCACAATAATTTTTCTTTTAATTTTCAACATGATTCATGATCCTGAATTTTTAGAGTGATGTTTATTGTAATAATTTGGAAGTTTGGTCATCCAAAAATTACTTTTCATAAAGATCCTAGAACAATTACGGGATAAGCCCGGGTTTCCTAAGAAAAGAAAATAATCGGGTTAAGCCCGAAGTCCTAACACATTGTGCTTAATGCACTTTTTAACATATAAAAAAAACATAAAATTAAGTTTCCTAGAGCTCTCCGAAAGGCGTTCCTCCTCCGAACGGTCCTGGTGGTGGAAAATACGTGAGACCAAGAACTTGAAACTGGAGTTGCTCGTTAATGTCTCGGAGTTCCATTTTTATGTTTTCCACTGATTCGGTGAGTTGCATGAGATGCATCTCTGCGAGGACATTCATTTCGGTGAGTTCTCTCACGAGTTCTTGAAGTTTCAAGATAAGCTACGTTTTGGAAACATGGCGGGCATCGTTTCTCGGATGTCGCGAAATGGTAATTGCATCACTCACTTCAGTTGGCATGCTGAGTTATCAGAAGTTTTTGGTTTTGGTTTTGGTTTGTGCAAGGAATGCAATGACACAAGGTGCCTTTTATAACCAAACAGGAGACCGAGCACGGCACCGTGCTTTTAGAAGCACGCCCCCGTGTTTTTGCCCTAACAATTCTGTTACAAACCAGTCTGACTGAGATATTTGCAGCGTAGATGCCGGCCCGCATTTTTAGGCACGGAACCGTGCTTTAAGGAGCACGCCCCCGTTGTTTTTCTGAAATTTTTTATTTTTTATTTTTTTAAACAATATTTACAAGGCCTACTTTTGTGAAGGTCTTGGCCAGACCTTGTTTCCTTAATTTTTAATTTAAAAAATTTGGATGTTAGTACCTCAAAAACTTCTTTAAGTGGACCGTCGATGTATGGTTTTAATGATGTCCATTAACTTTAAACTTTTGGCCGTTTGAACTTGAAATTTCGATGGCTCCATAGTCAAAAACTGTCTCAACTATATATGGTCCTGTCCATCGGGATTTCAGTTTTCCTGGAAAAGACGTAAACGAGCGTTGTATAACAGTACACGATCGCCGACTTGAAATTTCTTGTTTCCTTTTAAATGGGTGTCGTGTATTTGTTTAGTCTTTTCTTTGTAGGACCAGGAATTTTCGTAGGCCATCGCTCTCAGTTCCTCGAGCTCACGAATTTGATCTTCCCGGTTTTCTCCGGCGGGCGTTAGATCACAATTCACTGCTTTGAGAGCCCAATAAGCTTTGTGTTTTAATTCTACTGGTAGATGACATGCCTTCCCGTAAACGAGCTTGAAGGGTGTCGTTCCTATGGGAGTTTTGTAGGCCGTCCTAAGGGCCCACAATGCGTCATCTAACTTTTCTGCCCAATTTTTGCGATTCATCACCACACTTCTTTCCAAAATTCTCTTAATTCCTCGGTTTGAGACCTCCACCTGCCCACTGGTCTGTGGGTTATATGGTGTTGCTAGTCGGTGGCGAACCCCATATCGTGCTAAGACCTTGTCCATCAGGGTGTTACAAAAGTGAGTACCTCTGTCGCTGATGAGGGCTTTTGGAGTACCGAATCTTGAGAATAACTTTTTCAGAAATCGTACAACTACTCGAGAATCGTTTGGGGGAAGATCTTGTGCCTCCACCCATTTAAACACGTAGTCGACTGCTACAAGGATGTATTTTTTCCGTATGAGTTAGGAAATGGCCCTATGAAATCTATCCCCCATATATCAAAGATTTCAAAAATTTGAATGCCTTTTAGAGCCATCTCATTTTTTGATGAGATGTTCCCGGCTCTTTGACAAGCATCGCATGCCTGGATCAAAGCATGTGTATCTTTGTATATAGTGGGCCAGAAAAATCCTGCAGCAAACACTTTCCTGACCGTGGTGGCAGTACCGTGGTGTCCGCCTGTTGGTCCTTCATGGCAGTTTTTGAGAATGTCTAAGGCCTCCTTGCCTGCTACGCACCTACGAATGACTTGATCGCACCTATCCTAAACACATATGGATCTTCCGAGAAGTAAAACTTAAGGTCGGAGAAAAATTTCTTCCGTTGTTAGTGGGTAAGTCCTTTGCTGAGGATCCTACAAGCTAAGTAATTAGCGAAGTCGGCATACCAAGGACTTTCGTCTTTTTCCCGTATCACTTCTTGAATGTGCATGAGAACTTCATGTTGGAAATTATCATTGATAATTTCCTTGTGGAGTTCTTTGGAAGTTGGACATTCTAAACGTGAAAGATGGTCTGCGGCTACATTTTCTGCTCCCTTCTTGTCTTTAACTTCGATGTCGAATTCTTGGAGTAGTAGGATCTATCGGATGAGTCTAGGTTTGGCAACTTGCTTGTTAAATAGGTATCGTATTGCGGCATGATCGGCGTAAACTATGGTTTTGGAAAGAACTAAGTAGGATCTAAATTTTTCAAAGGCAGATACTACGGCTAGTAATTCTTTTTCAGTTGTGGTATAATTTTCTTGTGCATTGTTAAGAGTTTTACTGGCGTAGTAGATTGGGTGAATGTGTTTTTCTTTGCGTTGTCCGAGTACGGCTCCAATTGCAAAGTCACTTGCATCGTACATGATTTCGAATGGAAGGGTCCAGTCGGGTGTGGTCATGATTGGTGCATTGACAAGTTTGTCTTTCAGTGTATTGAATGACTCAACACATTCCTTAGAGAAGACGAATGGTGCGTCTTTCTCTAGAGGTTTGGTCATAGGTCTTGAAATCTTTGAAAAGTCTTTTATGAAGAGGCGGTAGAAACCGGGGTGACCTAGAAAACTTCTAATTGCTTTGACTGAAGTCCGTGGTGGGAGTTTGGATATGGTTTCTATTTTGGCCCTATCGACTTCTAGTCCGTTTTGAGAAATCTTGTGACCTAGGACAATGCCTTCCTTTACCATAAAGTGGCATTTTTCCCAGTTGAGCACTAGATTTACTTCTTCACACCTAGCTAGCATTTTGTCTAGGTTTTTCAGACAGTGATCGAAGGAGTCTCCAAAGACAGAGAAGTCGTCCATGAAAACTTCCATAGAGTTTTCGATCATTTCATGAAAGATGGCCACCATGCAGCGTTGGAAGATGGCTGGAGCATTACATAATCCAAATGGCATTCTTCGGTAGGCGAAGGTTCCGAATGGACATGTAAAAGTAGTTTTTTCCTGGTCTTCAGGGGAAATGGGAATCTGAAAGTATCCGGAAAATCCATCAAGAAAACAGTAGAACATTTTTCCAGATAATCGTTTGAGCATTTGATCTATGAAAGGAAGTGAAAAATGATCTTTTCTTGTGGCATCATTAAGTTTCCGGTAATCGATGCAAACTCGCCAGCCTGTGATGGTCCTCATTGGTATCAGCTCGTCATTCTCGTTCATTACAACTGTCATTCCTCCCTTCTTGGGTACTACTTGAACTGGACTTACCCAAGGTGAATCTAAGATCGGGTAGATTAATCCGGCGTCAAGCAGTTTGATTACGTCCTTCTTCACCACATCTTGCATGTTGGGGTTGAGACGTCTTTGATGTTGGACCATGGGTTTGTATTCTTCTTCCATGAGGATTTTGTGAGTACAAAAGGAGGGACTAATGCCTTTGATATCCATGATCTTCCACGCGTTAGCCTTCTTATGGTTTTTGAGAACCTTAAGGAGTTCGTCTTTCTCTTCTTTAGAAAGGTGAGATGAAATAATTACTGGGAGTTGAGAATCTTTCTCTAGAAAGGCATATTCGAGATGATTTGGTAGTTCTTTTAATTCCAAGGCTGGTGGTTCTTCGATTGATGTTTTTGATTTTTCATTGTTTTCAATGACTTCACATGCTGTTTCTAATTCTTCGTGGTTGTTGTTATTGAAATTTTCATTCTCTAGGACGGGTTTGTTGAGTGTTTTGTCTAAGACTTGTGTTTCTAAGGGAGTATTGATGGAGGAATCTCGCATATAGAAACTTACGATGGAATCTATGATGTCAACACAGTATAAAGTGTCATCGTGTTGTTGCGGATATTGCATAGATTTTCCTATATAAAAAGTGATTGCCTCGTCATTGACCCTATGAGGGAGTTTGCCGGTGCAAACATCAATGATAGCCTTTGTAGTGGCTAAAAAGGGTCTTCCTAAAATTAGAGGTACGCTTTTGTCTTCCTCCATGTCTAGAATCAAAAAATCTACTGGGAAAACGAACTTGTCAATTTTAACAAGAATGTTTTCAACAATGCCTCGAGGATATTTAATGGATCGGTCAGCTAACTGAATGCTCATGCGGGTGGGTTTTGGTTCTCCTATCCCTAGTTTTGCAAAAACCGCATAAGGCATTAAATTAATACTAGCTCCTAGGTCATCTAGGGCATTGCAAACAAATAAATTTCCTATGAGACAAGGGATAGTAAAGCTCCCTGGATCGGTCATTTTTGTTGGTAGCTTGCTTTGGAGAACAGCTGAACATTCTTCACTAAAGGTGACATGCGAGAGCTCCTCCAGCTGCCTCTTGTTGGTCAGCACTTCATTGAGAAACGTGGCGTATTTCGGCATTTGAGCGATAGCTTCGACAAAAGGGATGTTGATATGCTGTTGCTTAAAGAGTTCTAGAAACTTCCCTTACTAGGCTTCCAATAGCTCCTGCTTCAGTCTTCCAGGGTATAGAATATGTGGAACATAGGTTCGAACTGGCTCCTTAGGCAGTACTGTGCTTGTTGGGGTCAGCCTTTCCTGCGTTTCATCAGGAGACTTTTTCTCCAAAGTTTGTGAAACAACAATGGTTGTACCAATCCTGAGTGTAACGGCGTTAGCTGTTGCATTCGGATTGGTGATTGCATTGCTTGGAAGTGTGCCAGGTGGTCTTTCAGATAATTGTCAAGCAATTTGCCCGATTTGGGTTTCTAGGTTCTGAAGTGATGCTTGTTAACTTTTGAGATCAGCCTCATGCTTCAGTAATACTCCGCTGATATCAACAGCTCTTGAGTCGGCTTTCTTCTCGGCTTCATTTGTTTTGGTCATTAATTGGATTAACATTTCTTCAATCTTCGAGTAGTTTGGGTTTTGATGGCTAAAAGAACTTTGATCTTGAAATTGAGGTTTAGGTTGGAAGGGTTAATTCATTGGTCTTTTCTCAAACCCGGATAAAGGTTGAGTGTTACCTCCGTCTTTCCAGCTGAAATTCGGGTGGTTTCTCCATCTTGGATTGTAGTTATTGCTGAAAGCGTTATTCTATTGAGCGATGAAATCGACTTCTTCCATGGTCATAACGACTTGTTTGCAGTCACTCGTCTTATGACTTCTTCCACAAGTGTCACAGGTAAGTCTGGTTTTTGATAGTTTGGCTTGAAGTTGTTCGAATTTTTTTGAAAGGGCTTCAAGCTGGGCTGTGACAAGAGTGTTGGAGTCAACGTGGTGTATTCCCTTATGGGTAGGTGTAGATCTTGGTAGGTTGTAAGCGAAACTCTTCTTGGCGGCCTTCTCCAGGACTTCAAATGCTTCGTTAGGTGATTTGGATCCTAGGTCTCCACCAGCGATCTGGTCGATGGCCTATTTGTTTTGACTGGATTGTGCGTCAAATAAGGTTTGAACTTGTAACCATACTCTCAGTCCATGATGTGGGCATCTTCTTAGAAGACTTTTGTATCTTTCCCATGCTGCGTGTAACGATTCATCATCATCGGTCCGGAATCCGGTAATGCTGGCTCGATATTTGGCAGTTTTATCGGGCGGAAAATATTTGAGGAGAAACTGTTCAACCATCTGGTCCCAAGTGGTGATGGAACCAGAGGAAAGAGATTCTATCCATTATAGGGCTTGCCCCCTTAGAGAGAAAGGAAAGAGTTTAAGCTTGATTTGATCTTCTGAACAGTTTTGAATTTTAAAGGTTCCGCAAATTCGTAGAAATGGAGATGTGTGAGAAAGAGGGTCTTCGTCGAGGAGACCATGAAATTGAACTGAATTTTCTACCATATGAATGGTGCTAGATTTGATTTCGAAATTTTCGGTGATTTCGGGAGGAGCCAATCCATTGTCGTAGCCTTCGAGAGTCGGCTTGGCATACTGGCTCATGTTCGGCTCATTGTTCTGGGCCGCCATCATTTCTTCAGTTTGATTTTCTCCTGATGTGGTGGCGTCTACTGATTCGTCTTTGATTGCTTCTGCGGTTTCTGTAGCCCCTTTACGAGTTCGTCGACGAAAGAGTCGTTCCGGTTCAGAAATTGGAGAAACAAGCTCACGCTAAAAAGTAGAGGGCATACCTGAGGCTAAATCAGAATTACACTAAAGTAAAAGTTAGTTAAAGTTAGCCTAGGTTGAACTATAAGTTAAGCTATTTTAAACTAAATTAACGTCTAAGCTAGTTAAACTATTTCAAAAATAAGGTAAATAAAGGTTAAAAATTAGGCTAGCCGTAAAATTATAAAGTTTAATATTTAGTAAAATTAAAGATCAGATAAAATAGAAGTTAAATATTTGTACAATTATAGACAGTGATTAAATTAAAACTTGGATCGTTCTTAGAAACGTACCGTGTCCCCGGCAACGGCGCCAAAAACTTTGATGTGCTGTGTGCGCGGCTTGTAAAAATATGATGTATTGGATATCTAGCTTTTGCACAAGATCGTGTTTTAAATTTATAAAAGTGATTTCTACAAAGACTAAACACACACAAAATAGGCAAGTGTACCTATCGTATATGTAGAATAGTATTGGTAAGAACCAAGTATCGATCCGTGGACACAAAGGTTTCTAATAATAAATCGTTGTTTTACTTTTCGTAGGTTTTAATCATTTTGGGGTTAATAATTTTATTGACCTTTTTATAAAATATAAATGCTTATATATATATATATAATATATAGGTGACCGAGACAAGAGATTCTAAACGGGTTGTTTAATTATGAGAAGGTTACCATCTAAGATCAAGAATCCACTCCATTTTAAGCGTCGATAACTAATATGTAGACATGTGATAGATTTGCCGTAGAAATATATGATAGATAGCTCCCTAAACCTTAGGTGAGCATCTTCGGCACTAAGGAGATGGTATGCGCATTTTAAAGTCCACCCTTTCCTAATGTCATACCATCTCAATGATGTCGATTTGAGTTGACAAGTAGTTTCGTAAAGTAGAAATATTAGGATTGACTTCGATTTCTCAAATACCAATTCTAACAACTTCGGGTGGTTGTAGTTCATCACACAACCTCCCGTTGGTTGATTTATGTAGGTTATAATTACACATTCCGTTAACATATGGTTTCCTTGACTAATTTGATATCCTAAGCAAAGCCTTTTTCGGATTACCAAGGTTTAGAAAAATTCACCATTACTTATATCTCATCATTTCTAAGTACAATATAAGGATCCGTGTTTCCATAATGTATTAAGGTATTTCTATCTTTCATGAACATGAATCGATCATGAACGATTGCCAATGATCTTGACAACCACCAACTTTGATTTAGTGATTTAAGATGGTGAAACATTTCTCATCAAAAGATAATTGTAATATAACCACGTACTTTACTAGACTTCATCACATGTCTTGATTAGTTATCAAGTAGAACAAAGCTTCTTCATAGATTTTAGATGGTAAAAGGAGTTTTAACTCATAATGAGCATTGTGAAAAACATTAAGATGATTGATAACAACAAATACATGATTAAACTTAGAACAATTTAACCAAGTGTAGATGAATCCTTTTCTTAATGATGGTAGTGATGGTTGATGATAATAATTAGTGGTGATGACCTCCAAGACTTCAAACTCTTCACTAGATCTTCAAAGTGAGTGTTAGTGTGTGTTTTTATAAGTGAAAACCGGAGAGAACTCTTTTCAAGGCACACTTGATGAATGCAACATGAGCCACTATTTATAGGCAATCTGGACGATGAGGCACGGCCCCGTGCATGATGAGCAAACACGGCCCCGTGTTGTTTAGTGACATGTGCTCAATTCTTCTTTGTCTTTTCCGCATTCCCGTCAACGACCCCGCGCATGCTGAGCACGGCCCCGTGCTTTTGTTCTCAGATTTTGTCTTTTCTTGTGTCAGAAGCATGGGGGCGTGTTTCTTGAGGCATGGGGGCGTATTTCTTTGTTTACTTGTGTTTTCTTATATTTTTCATCGTCTTTTTGCTTGTTTCTTCGTTTGAGGCTTGGTTTCACCTAAAATTATGTTTTATTATGATAAGTAGTCTTTTATGCTATGTTATTAGATAGAAATTGCAGTTTTTAGAGATTATTTGATGCCGAAAAGATGTATATTTCTATGTACATCAGAGGTCCAAAGACACCAAGTGGTAGATCGTTGGAGATATGTTGTCTTCAGCCCAGCCCATAAAGGGATAGCTAAGAATTAGAGAAAAAGGCATAGACGGGCCTGGCCAGCTCTAATTGCCAAAGCCCAGTTTGTTAGGTTTCTTGTTTAGCAAGATTAGCAAAGGGTTAAACCCTAATTAGCTAACCTATAAATAGATCTCTTGTATCTGTAAATTATTATCACTCAATAATAAACCCTAGTTTCCCCCGTGGACGTAGGTTACACGCTGTAACCGAATCACGTAGATCTCTCGTGTTTATTTGTCCTTTGATTTCTGTTCGTCTGTGTGTGTGCTTCAATACCTAACAGCTACGACCCGAGGATGAATGGAAGACAACTTTCAAAATACGGGATGGGTTGTAAGAGTGGATGGTGATGCCTTTTGGTCTCTCAAAAGCCCCAATCACGTTCATGTGCCTTACGAATCATATCTTTATACCGCTGATTAGTCGATGCATAGTCGTCTACTTTGATGACATCTTGGTCTTAAGTACCATTCTGCAACAACACCTACACCATCTCCGGCAGGTTTTTTTGATCCTACGAGAGCAGAAACTTTATGCTAACCGTGAGAAATGTTGTTTCTTGTCCCTCGAAGTTTTGTTTTTGGGTTATCTTGTTTCAGGTAATGGCATTCGGATGGATGAATCTAAGATCGAAGCAATCCTAACTTGGCCCACACCATCCACACTATATGAGGTTCGGAGTTTCCATGGGTTAGCGTCCTTCTACCGCCGATTCATCTGAAATTTCAGTTCGATTGTGGGCCCTATTAATGATTTCTTAAAAGGAAATTCCTTTCGTTGGAATCCCGCAAACTCAAAAGCTTTCGAGGAACTCAAGCGATGTGTTACTCAAGCTCCTGTTCTAGCACTTCCTGATTTTCAGAAAACTTTTCAGGTGGAATGCGATGCATCAGGCTCTGGCATCGGTGGCGTCCTTAGTCAGGAGGGCCTTCCCATAGCATTTTTCAGTGAAAAGATTAGTGAGGCCAAGCAGAAATTTAGTACATATGATAAAGAGTTTTACGCCATCATACGCAATTTTGAATATTGGCGTTACTACTTGCTCCACACGGAATTTATTCTCTTCTCCGATCACCAAGCCCTTCAATTTATTCAAGGGCAACTTAAGCTCAACCCCCGTCATGCTAAATGGGTTGAGTTTTTACAAGAATACTCCTTCGTCATTCGGAAAAAATCCGGGGCTACCAATACTGTTGTCGATGCCTTGAGTAGGCGGCGGGCTCTTCTTACCTCAATTCAAGTGCGAGTGGAGTGGTTCGATAACTTTTGTACTTTGTATCCCGATGATCCCGACTTTGCAACGATATGGGGGGCTTGTCGAGTTGCACCAACGGATGGTTATTCTCTACATAATGGGTTCTTGTTTAAAGGAGTGTTATTGTGTGTTCCTAAGTGTTCGTTACGTGATGCCATCATTCTTGAAGGTCACCAAGGCGCATTAGCAGGTCACTTTGGACGAGATAAAACTCTCAAGTTGGTTTAAGAACGATTTGTTTGGCCAAAGATGAGTGTTGATGTTGCTCGCATTGTTGATAGGTGTCGCACGTGCCATATTACAAAAACTCATCACACGAATGCGGTTCTTTACACACCACTACCAGTTCCCGATGGTCGATGGGAAGATGTCAGCCTTGACTTTGTTGTAGGTCTCCCACTAACACAACGCAAAAAAGATTCTGTTATGGTAGTGGTTGATCGTTTCTCTAAGATGGACCATTTTGTTCCATGTGCCAAAACTTATGATGCAAGTCACATCGCCCGTT
Organism: Bidens hawaiensis; assembly: GCF_021521415.1. Taxonomy (NCBI): domain Eukaryota; kingdom Viridiplantae; phylum Streptophyta; class Magnoliopsida; order Asterales; family Asteraceae; genus Bidens; species Bidens hawaiensis. The sequence continues at coordinate 10,587 of NW_027500526.1, forward strand.
TGTATTTCGAGGAAATTGTACTCTTACGTGGGATTCCTAAGACATTGACATCGGATCGGGATGTCAAGTTTTTCTGGAATTTTTGGCGGACTTTATGGAGGAAATTGGGTTCCCGTCTTAATTTTAGTAGTGCTCGCCACCCCTAGAGTGATGGTCAAACCGAGGTTACGAATAGGAGCCTGGGGAACTTATTGCGTAGTTTGGTCGGTGCTAATCCCAAACAGTGGGACCTTGTTTTGCCTCAGGCAGAGTTTGCTTATAACCGCTCTTCACATCGCTCTACGGGTATGAGTCCTTTTATGATTTTGTGCGGTCGCAACCCATTTACACCATTGGATCTTGCTCCTCTTCCCGCGGTTACTCACTATAGTGTAGAAGGTGCGGATCGGGCTGCCCAAATTAAGCTTCTGCATGAATAGGTTCGCGACAAGATTGCCAATAACAATATCGTGTATCAAAGGAGAGCTAATGTCAAGAGGAAGAAATTAGTATTTCAACCAGGTGATCTTGTGTGGGTACACCTTAGCAAGGACCGTTTTCCGGGTGGAAAAGCGAGCAAACTACAACCCCGTGCTGATGGACCTTTTAAGGTTTTGGAACGTATTAATGACAACGCATGTAAAATTGATTTGCCTGGTATTTATAATGTGTCAGCCACTTTCAACGTCGCTGATCTGTTACCATTTGTCCCGGAGCTGGATGACCCCTTTGACTCGAGGACGAGTCCTTCCGAAGAGGGGGAGGATGATGGCGTCAGGGTTGACCCAGGCCTTGGCCCAATTACCTACTGTTCTGACCCGCATATGGGCCCCATCGAAGGCCCAAGTTGAGCCAATTTGGTCGACAACTTGGATGACAAGTTGGAGTGTTTTTTTCTAGTATTTTTTATTATAAACTGTTTAAGAATTTGTGTTTGTTTCAGTTTCCTTTTCCATGTTTATTGCCTAAAGTCTTGGCTAGGTTTAGGCTTTAAATACCTATGTTTTCTGTTTTTAAAGACAGTTTTTTGTTACGTATTTTTCTGAATAAGAATTTACCCAGCTTGTTCTTGTGTTTATTTGAACCTTCGTGATCGCATACTGCATTAGTTAATAGTAATGATATTAATATGGTGTACTGATTATTTTTTTGCTTTCATCATTAAATTAAAGCTTTACTTATAAAAACTGTGGAAATTGCAGGGTTGTCGATCAAGAATCAACTTCTGCCCATCATACACTTGGTAATTACTTTTTGTTACTTATTCCGTATTTCACAGTATTAAATGGATGTGCATATTTTGTAACTTTGGTATGAAACATATTTCTTAATAGAATTAACCCATTCAATATCTAAAGAGTATATCTTGCGTAACATATCGATTTCTATGGAAAATAGAATGTCCGTTATTATTTAAGCATTTGCCATAAATGAGTTTAGATATGGTGAAATATTTATAAATAATATTTTAATTGTTTTTATAAGAGATTTATTTCTAATATGATAATCAAGGTCATATTTAATTCTAATATGATAATCAAGGTCAGTTAATCACATAAGTGCATATTGTAAAAATTTATAAATTTCAGATGTCACTAAAGTATTGGAGGATGGTGAAACAATGATGTGCGTATACAACTTGGCTTGACAACATCACAAAGATAATGGGCATTGTTAAATTTGATTTTACATGCTGAACCGGAAATTGGAAAAACAAGCTTAATGGTTAATAAGCAATGTGTCATTTTTCCTAGGCTTCATTTACCAGGCAACTTCAATTTCAGGTTTAAACATCTACTATTACAATAAAGAAAGGGATTGGAAGTTTTTGTGATATATAAAGTTCAATTATTGTTTTAATTTATTATATTAGAGGTTAACTGTGGTATTAGTGGGTGAAAATAGTTCACGGGCCTGAAAATAACAATTAAGGTTCTTATCGGAATCGGGTCTGGTCATGAGTTCACGATCAACTTTCACTTGAGTATGTAATGAAGGAAAAATAATTTCATTATGATGAAATAAAATCTATGTTATACTGTATGAATATGAATATATTGTTTTATAAATAATGTTGTGAGTTTTAGTTTGATTTAATTCCAATTCACAAAAATACATGGTCATCATCATAAATAGCTCCTATAACCCTTTTTGCTTCTGGTGCATGCAGGTTTATTTGATTTGGAGTTCACGGTAGGTCTGCACCCAAAACCCTTACCCAAATCAAAGCGTATCCCAAGTGCCATATTTTGAGGTATGATTCATTCATATTGCTTTTCATTAGTCATAATAAATTTATAACTTACCTATAAAATATAAAGTTTTTGTGACATACGTTATGTGTGGATGTTAAATAATAGTGAGCCATCGTAATTACCAAATTTATCTTTAAGTAAGGAACTTTGTTGTTTAAGTTTTGTAACATACGTTTGTGTTTCTGATGCTACTAAATTTATGTTGTTGGTTGCTACTAATCTTTACATTGATACACTGTTCTATATGGCAGTGTATATGCCTACCATAAAAGTTGAAATCCTTCCTTTTCATTCAACTTCTTTTTTAGGTATTAACCAAGTAATTAGTTAGAGAAATGTTGATCTAATATAGAGCTATTGAACGGGTGAGACCATATGGGTTATTTTCCACAATTCAAGATTTTATTGGTGCATCCATCGCATCTGGTTCGCTGGTTGGCAATATAGAACAAACAAAAAAGTTTTACATGAACACAAAAAAGACTTGAAAGTTGTCTCTCACTTGTGAATCCGAACATTGCCCACATATTTGCGGCAGCAATCAAGAGATGAAAATTTGGTGAGACCATATGGGTTATTTTCCACATTTCTAGATTGTATTAGTGAATCCATCACATGGCCTTGTCCATTCATCTCGGTATGTGTTTGTTAAACTTATGATATGAATAATTTTAATAAAATAGAACTTAATGCTTATACATGGATGGTTTATTTGTAGGTAGTCCATGAGGATTGAGGACGCAGGATGACTCGGGATTTTATGGTGCTTGTTTCTTTTATTGCTTTTAATTTCTTTGTTGAATGTCACAAGAGATTATATTGGATAATGTTATAACTTATTTATGTTTAGTGTTTTTACTATGAATAAGCTTATTTAATATAATGAAGTTTTATTTCTTTCAATACTTGATGTTATACACAATAACTATTAGAATTATATACGTTGATGGTCTTTTTATTGTTCAATAAAAACCATTAATTAGATGTCCATAACCGTAACGTAAAATTGTGTGTATGGACGTTTAAAAAAGGGTTGTATAATATGATTTGTTAGGACATCGAATTTTTGTCCTATTAGACTTTAGAATATTGTAAAAGGGTCATAATATGTTTTTAGGACGTTATTTAAGTTCATAGACATATTATGCGACCATAAAATTTAGTTTCATAATCTTGTTTTGGATATTAGGACCCTTTTCTTGGTAGTATAATGTTCCATTATAAGGGTTTTATAAATTAATTTTTAAGGACGCTTGTATGTGTATCAAACGTTTACAATTAGGTAAGAACGTGTCAGAACATTGTTAATGTGTCCTAATATGTTTTTATTAGGGCACTTTTTTAGTTGTTAATGGATATATTATGCACCATAAAATTCGTTTCATAATCTTATTTGGGATATCAGGACACTTTTTAAGTTCCGAGACTTATTACGACCCCTTTACATGAAACGCTTTTCTCGTTGGTCCTATCAAATGAAAGGTCCTATAAAATAGCATTTTAGGACGCTTTTGTGCGTACTTAAAAGCCATTTTTGTTGTAGTGTCAATTGTTTGTGTTTCATTTTATGCTTAAACGGTTTTTATTAATTGATTACTTAGTCTTTTGTCAGTTAATTGATTTGTGGTCATCAACAATTAGGATTAAGTTCTTTCGTCATTGACCCGTTTATCGTTAGCCATATTATTGATTTTGTGTTTCAACAATTAAAACCAATTATCAATTAGATGTTCATTAAGCCGTGTTAATTGTTCGAATTCAGTTCCGACGATCAACATAGCCGATAGTTAAGTCTTTTGATATACATATTTTAACACGAAAACACCCAAAGAAGTTTATCAATTTCCTAACTTGTTTCGAAACCCGAACCCTGGAGTTCGGTTATTTTCATACATTGTTTACAAACTACTCATTTAAACCGCTTGACATCGTCTGTCCACTTTAAGTATTTTATAATCAAATTTGCATTTAACTTGCACTTTCCACTGATTCCCTGTGGATTCGACACCTTACTTGCCCTAGCCAGTAAAGGTATTTTTATAAGTGTTTTTAATTGACCTTTCGACATCGATCAAAACGGCGCCGTTGCCGGGGAATCAACGCGCAAAGTGTTAATTTAGCTTAGTTTCAGTTTTTTTTTTAATTTTTCTTCGTTGATTTTACGCGGGGTGTTAGTGTTTGTGTCTGTGAAGGTAACTCCACAAGTTGATGCAAACGAGATATTCCCGCAAGAAAGAGCCACTCCAATTTGATCCCGAAATCGAGAAAACAGCAAGATGAAACCTAACAGCTCAGAAACCCATACTAAAACAAATACTCGAAATCATAACACCAAAAGAAGAGACCATGAGTAACCGAAGCCGAAGAGACCCAAATGTTTATCAGCCACATCACCAAGAACAACCAGTTCCACAAAACCAGAATGTTAACCGTGACAGAAACCGCAATCTGTTTGACCAAAGAGATGTTAACCATAATCACAGGCGGCAGTTTAACGTGGATGAGAACTTGCCAATCAGATCTGCCCCAGTGAATCGTCAAAGACAAGATGATTTGAGAGAGGAAAGATCCGAGGTTAATCGTGCTCGTGCACGAGTGGAAAATTGGCAGATTGGGGACAACCTTGGTTTCGATTCTGAGGATGAAGAGGACTTTAGAGATGGACAGGGGAGTCGATATCAGCAACAAGATCCCCGTGATGACCAATAAATTCGACAGAATCATCCAGAAAATCAACATAGAGATCGAGAACCGAGACGCCAGCAAGATCGTGAACAACGGGAACCGTATTACGAGTTTAATGATGGAGTGCCAAGAGCCACCACCGGTCAGAGGAGTTCAAAATCATTTCATTCCACAAGTTGCCACAAACCCTCTACCAATCATTATCCCAGTCATAAATGGAAGGACTTTTTCAGTAAGGCATAATAGTTTGACAGGGTTACCTACATTTCTTGGGAAGGATACAGAAGAACAATACCTACACTTGAGTGATTTCAACTCGATATCCGCACTCATCTCATGTCAAGGATTTACTGCGGAAGAGGTAAAAATGGTAGTCTTCCAGTTTTGTATGAAAGATGCGGCAAAACAGTGGTTTCTATCGTTGCCATCAACTAGTATTTTCACTTGGGGAGATTTGGCACAATAGTTTTTAGATGAGTATTATACTCCGCAGAGAACCACAAAGGCCCACAACAATATTCGAAACATTCAGCAAATCACCGGTGAAACTTTTATGAATCATTCCAACGGTTTAAAAGATTGCAGATGACTTGTTCCCATCATGGGATTGCCTTATGGGAATTGATAAAGGCATTCCATGATAGTCTCTCAAATGATGATGTTCGTGATCTCCAAGCCACCACGAATGGATCTTTTCTTGCAAATGAATAAAACGAGGATTGGGGACATTTGGAGAGACATGCGAGCAATTCAAAGAGACTAGCACAGTCGAATAGGATGTCAAAAAGGTCAGTGGTAAAAGTAGTTGAAAGTCATGGGTCAAATGATACAATGGATAGACTGGAAAAGAAGATGGATAGGTTGTTGGTTGCAGGTTTACAAGGAGCTGGAAATTCGGGAAACAGATATCCAGTATGTGAAGGTTGTGGTGAATTGGGACACGAGGTTGCGAGTTGTGGGGTTGTGCAACATGAAGAAACTGAAGAAGAAGAAGAAGAAGAGATCAACTATGTGCAGGGTGAAAAGAAATACAATAATATGAGTTCAAATACTTATCATACGGGCCTCAGGAATCATCGAAACTTCAGTTATGGAAATCCGAACACGCAACAGAACCCGAATTTTTAGGGTAGTTTTCAGAAGACAAGCTATCAGTCGAACCAAAAGCAGTATGGTAATAGTTCTAGTAGCGGTCAGAGTGGGTACAATCAGAGAGATTCTGGGGGTTATAACAAAGGTTATCAAAAGAACTATCAGCAGGGGCAAGAAAATTCTTCGGGGTACAAAGACGAGTCTATGAAAGACGTTACGGATTTATTGAAGGAGATGAAGAGATATCAAGAATCTCAAAATAAGGTTTTAAATCAAATGAGGGAAGATCAAGAGACTCAGAATAAGTCATTGAATCAGAAGTTGGAGCTTCAAGAGAAGGCAAATGTTGCGAGAGATAAACAGGTGAGTCAACTTGCTGAAGAAATGGCTAGCCTAAAATGAAATCCATCCAAATTACCGAGTGACACTTTGAAGAATCCTAGCCACCAGAATAAAAGTTCTTCAAGTGGGAAGAATACCCACATTAACCAGGTAAGTACCCTTCGGAATGGTAAGGTTTATGATAACGGGGTGAACCCACCATCATCCTTTGTTGAAGGAGTGGTGGAGGATTTGAGAGAAAATGGGAACAGTGATGATGAGGTGGAGATCATACAAATAAATAAACCGAAAACGTTAATTAATAAAAATTTAAATAAATCAATAAAAGAAAAGGAAACACCAACCACCAAGGATACGGGGTCCACGGGTAGACCTGTCCTGTTTCCTCAGGCGTTGGTAAATCCCGCAACATCATCACTAAAGAAGAGGGACCCACAACATGAGGAAATATAGGAAGTCTTTAAACAAGTAAAAATTAATTTACCCCTCATTGAGGCTATTAAACAAGTCCTCGCATATGCTAAGTTTTTGAAGGACTTGTGTACTCAAAAGCGAACTCATAAGATGCCCAAACAGGTCGATTTAACGGCTAATATGAGTTCGTTTTTGACGGGAATCCTCCCACCCAAGCTACAAGACCCGGGAATGCCGATAATACCCATTCAAGTGGGAGATTTTAAAATTATGAAGGCGTTATTGGATCTTGGAGCCGGGGTGAGTATTCTCCCGAGAAGCTTATATGACCAATATGATTTTGGTCCACTTAGAAAAGCTGATACCACCGTGGTATTGGCTGATTTGACACTTAAGCTTCCTAGGGGAATTGTTACTGATGTAATTGTTATGATAGAGGACTTTTATTACCCGGTTGACTTCTTGGTTCTAGACTATGTCCCAGTTGACCCAAAACGGCAACCGAACGTGATTCTCGGTAGGCCCTTTATGGCAATCGCAAATGCTTTAATAAACTGTAGAACCGGGGTAGTTGACATGGCTTTCGGGAATAAAAAATCCTCGGTAAAATGTTTTTTCAAACGTTTCTAACCCTCTGGTGAGTGATGAATGCTTCGCAGCTGAAATCATTGACGGGTTGAATCCTCATGAGAATGAGGAAGATGCCACAGAGGAGTGTGTTATTTGTTGCAGGTCAGTAGTAAAGCATTCATATCAGTTAAAGGAAGAGGAAAGAGCAGTTGATGTTTATGCTGCAAGTATTGGGAAACCACCATGGTCTCAACAGGTGGAGAAACTACCGGACAATATTGACTCCAAATTGAGACCTTCACTTGAGAGTCCTCCGGTAGTCGAGTTGAAGGAACGCCCAAAACACCTCAAATATGTGTTTTTGGGAGAAAATGATACGTTACCCGCCATCATCGCCTCAAATTTAGAAGAAGATCAAGAAATGGCATTGATGGTAGTGCTGAAAGAACATAAGACAGCACATGGGTGGATGATTGCAGACTTGAGGGGAATTAGTCCATCTATCATGATGCATAATCTGATTATCACAGATCCTGAGATGAAACCCGCACAAGATGCACAAAGACGGTTAAATCTGAACATGCGGGAAGTTGTGAAGAAAGAAGTTTTGAAATGGTTGGATGCGGGAATTATTTTCACGATTTCGGATAGTACTTGGGTGAGTCCAACACAAACGGTTCCGAAGAAAGCGTGTATTCAGATAACCCGTAATGAAAGAGGTGAAGAAATTGCTACCCAACCGGTAACGGGGTAGCAAATTTGAATTGATTACCGGAAGTTGAATGCCACGACATCCAAAGACCATTTTCCTCTACCGTTCATTGACCAAATTATCGAAAAACTATCAGGTCGGAAAATTTATTGGTATTTAGATGGCTATTCGAGGTACAATCAAATAGCTATTCACCCCGATGACCAACATAAGACCACTTTCACGTGTCCATACGATACTTTCGCATTTAGGCGAATGCCTTTCGGCTTTTGTAATGCCCAGACCACCTTTCAAAGGTGCATGATGAATATCTTTTCAGATATGGTCGGGGATTCACTTGAAATTTCTTTGGATGGCTTTTCTATTTTCGGTTCATCTTTTGAATCATGCTTAACTGAATTAACAAAAGTTTTAAAAAGATGTGTGGAAACGAATTTGGTCTTAAGTTGGGAGAAGAGCCATTTAATGGTGCAAGAGGGAACGGTTTTGGGGCATGTCATCTCGAGTAGGTGGATTGAGGTTGACCGGGCTAAGGTTAATGTTATATCTAATTTGCCACCTCCTACTAATGTTAAGAGAATCCGGTCATTTTTGGGACTTGCCGGGTTTATACAGACGGTTTATAAAAAATTTTAGTGTCATTTCAAAACCGTTGTGTAATCTGTTGTTAAAAGATGTACCATTTGTTTTTTATGAAGATTTCTTAAACGCTTTTAATGTGCTTAAAAACAAATTGGTTTAAGCCCCAATCTTAATGTCACCCGATTGGTCATTTCCGTTTGAAATTATGTGTGACGCGAGTGACTACGTATTCGGGGATGTTTTGGGTCAACGGGTGGATATGAAACCCATTGCCATATACTACGCGAGCAAAACTCTCTCCGATGCTCAAATTAATTACACCACCACAGAAAAGGAGTTGCTAGCTGTAGTATATGCATTGGATAAATTTCGATCTTATGTTTGGGAAAGCAAAGTTGTTATGTTTTCAGATCATAGTGCTGTGAAATATTTGATGTCAAAGTTGGATGCAAAGCCGCACTTGATCAGATGAATTTTGCTACTTCAAGAGTTTGATGTAGAGATCGGGACAAGAAAGGGAGCGAGAATGTGGTTGCAGATCATTTGTCCAGATTAATTGGAGAGGAGGAAGAAGATGCCAGGGAAATAAATGAATCATTCCCGGACGAGAAATTGTTTGCTGTTTCTACATTACCATGGTATGCTGACCTCATTAATTTTCATGTTGCAGGTACCATCCCATAATTCCAGCCCAAGAAGAAGAAACATCAATTCATGTCAAAGGTGAAACAATACGTGTGGGAAGACCAAGATTTGTTCAAGTTTGGGGCTGATCAAGTCAATTGGAGATGCATTACAGATTAGAAGATTCGAAGTGTGTTGTCACACGCACACTCACTCACATGCGGTGGACATTTAAGCGGGCAGAAAACGGGTCATCAAAATTTAGCTTGTGGTTTTTGTTGGCCTAGTTTATTTAAAGATGCAGCAGAATATGCTAAGAACTGGGTGAGATGTCAACAGTTGTGTAGCACTTCCAGGAGGAAAGAGATGCCCATGCAACCAATCCTCGTTGTGGACAACTTTGAGGAATTGATTTTATGGGTTCGTTCCCAAACTCCTTCGGGAATTACTATATTTTGGTGGCGGTTGATTATGTTTCAAAATGGGTTGAAGCAATCGCCACCAAAACAAATGACCATGCTGTTGTTTGAAAATTTGTCCAATCAAATATTTTCTCGAGATTTGGCGTCCCTCGGATTATTATTAGTGATGGGGGTTCCATTTTAAAAACTTCAATTTTGGCAAATTACTTAAATGGTATGGCGTAAACCACCGAAAAGCCACACCATACCATCCTCAAACGAGTGGTCAGGTTGAGGTATCTAATAGACACATTAAAGAAATTTTACAAAAAACGGTAAGACCCGAAAGAAAATATTGGTCAACAAAATTAAACGATGCTTTATGGGCTTACCATACTGCTTTAAAAACACCTATTAGAACCACCCCCTATCGGTTGGTTCACGGGAAAGGAAGTCATTTACTTGTGGAACTTGCCAATTGTGCTTTATGGGCCATGAAAAATGTTAATCTAGATTATGAGTGTGCAGGTAAAGAAAGAAAGCTAAATACCGGATGAAAAATGTTAATCTGGAGGAGATACGAGATGTAGCGTATGAGTGCGCATCAGCATATAAATACCGGATGAAACATGTGCATGATGCAAAGATTAAGATGAAGACTTTTGAAGAAGGACAACGGGTTTGGTTATACAATTCGAGAGCAAAACTGTTCCCGGGTAAGTTAAAGAGTAAATGGATGGGACCGTATCAAGTGAAGCGTGTCGGCCAGTTTCGCGAGGTCAAAATTGAGGATTTTGACGATCACCTAAGGCAGGTAGTTAATGGGCATTGGTTGAAACAATATTTGGAAGACGCAGACATGAAAAAGAGCATACATGAGTCGGTGGTGAGCTTTATAATTAATTTTGGAGGCAACCCGAGCGTTTTTGTTTTTGTTTTTGTGTTTGTTAATCTTTTGTCAAAAAAAATTAATTAATTTTGACTGTTGACCGTAGCTTACGGTCAGAATACCGTAGCTTACGATTCGTAGAAACTGTCTTACGTCGCACCAAAGACCGAACTTATGGTCACCCGACTGTAGCTTACGGTCGGGATTTTTCATGTTCCGAAAAATAATAATAATTATAATAATAAAAATAATAATAAAAATAATAATTAATATTATTAATATTACTCTCTTTCAACCTCCACCACCAATTTAACTTACCCATCACCAACTCTTCTTATTTCATTCTACTTCATCTTCTTCTTCCTCTCTTTACCATCAAGAACAACCAAAACCCACAACCCTAACTCCTTCAATTCCTACCCAAATCTCTTGATTTCGGATCCTAAACTCATTATTTTTTCTAGAGGAACTCACTTGTGGTGTCGGTCTTCAACAATTGTTACTCGATTTTTTCCGGATTCGTGAGGGTGTAAAGAACCCCAAAAAACCAAGTTTGGGGATTTTTCAAGTTTAAGTATTTTTTATTGTAATTGACACTTAAGGCATCAAATTTCATCACTAAAAAGGATGGGAAGGACCTACCGCCTTTGCCCAAGAGAAGATTAATTTTGAGGGATTCTGAGGGAGAGGATGATCCCATACAGGTACCATATGAAGATGAAGGAATGGCTCCTCCCCTTAATCCAATTTGGGGTGGGGTCCATTATCAGGAATGGATCCGTTTTGGCAAGCAGAGTTGTTTAATGATGCGATAGAAAAGTTAAAACACAAAATTGATGGGTTTATGTGTGAGAGACGGGTTTCGAGTACTCTTTTGAGGCCTTTTGGTATTATAACCATGTTTGAAAACTTAGGTTGGGAGGCAGTGTTGAAGTGTATTGATGAAGAAGATAGGGAAATTTACATGGATGTAATTCAAGAGTGGGTCGCATCGTTGACAGTTGATTGGGGGAGTATTCCGTACAAGACAATGAGGTTGATTGGGAAGGATATAAATAAGGTGGTAGTTATGTCGTTGAATACTTTGCGGAGGATAGCACTATTTGATTCTAAGCCATCGGGAGAGTATGTGTATCCCTCGGAAGACGAGTTGTATGTAATCCCAGATAAACATCCTTTGTACGAGAGAATGAAATTCGATCTTTTTAAACTGGGATGTGCCCATACGATGCTGAGAAAAATCTAGATTTGCAAGCAAGATTGATGTTGAGTGTGATGGTTTTTAATGTAATGCCGAAGCGAGGTGACAAAACTCAAGTCAGAAAATGGGAAATTCCCGTGTTGAATGCATTGATGACGGGTACACCAAAGATTTCATTCCGGTATTTGGTTATGATGAATATTTGGAGGGCAAGAGAGACAAAGTTAAAGTTAATTATCCGACACTGTCGTTTAATTACAACTTTATTAAAGGCCAAGGGAGCGATTCGAGCAGATACACCAACGGTTGAGAAGATTCTGCGTGTTTTTGATAAAGAGCAACTGCAAAAAGAGGGTTTGATTTATCATGAGGAAAGAGGATATGTTTATATCCAACATTTTGATACACAAGTGCAGCTGAAGGCATTAAAGAGTGGGCACGGTGAGGATGTGATTGAGGAAGAGTATGTGGTTTTTTCCAGATAGTCAGGGTCATTAGGCTCCACCAAGGGCAGTGAGAAGTGATCAGGGGGGGAGTTCATTAGGGCAGCCACAACATGCCCCGACTCAACTTCCACACGAGATGGTGCAAGATGAGGCAGGAATGGTTGACTGGTTACAAGCTTCGAGGCCACCGATCTATGGTAGTTGGGGTAGTGAGTTTCAATACATATTTGACCAACAGAATCGGAACGCATAGATGCAACGGATAGAGACCCGGAGATTGTATGACCGAATGGAGTCGTGGAATCAAACCCACGCGTATAACTGGCAGTAAGAAATCAATGATCGATATGAGGATGACCGCCGAAGTCGGGCACAAACAGCGTGGCATCGGGGTGATCTGGTGGTGGATAATCCCCCAATGATTGACTACTCATATTTGGGGCAGTTTGACGGGAGTATACACTATCCAGCACCTCAGATTCATCATTCGAGGTGGGTGGATCCTCGTGCAGATGTGGCTCAGAATGCTGGTGCGGGAAGTTCGTCAGACGCGTTTAACTTCTCTGGTGTCATGGACACTATGAGGTCTATCTTTGGTGACCCGCAGCCGCCATATTTTTTAGCACTCGCTGATCTGCTGATCAGGTCCATGTGTCTCTCTCTATCTTTTATGTTTTTTTGACTGTTTAATAATTGTGTTATGGGTGGTCGGGTGGCGTGATGAACTTTCGGGTCATGTGGTTGGTGTTAGTGTCTATGCTTATGTTTAAAAATTTTATGTGTTTCGTTTATTGGTATGCAACTTTATTTATATCTGGAGATGGGTAATTGGTTGTCACTTGAATTACAATTGGTATGAATATCCCGTTTTTGCATCTGTTTTTGAAAATATGAGTTACATTGTGGGCAATGTAAATCTCAAGTGTGGGGATGTAAAAATATGGAGAAATTAAAATTTTTTAGCCTTAAGAGTAGCTTGATTTTGCGCAAAAGCCGAGATTGTAATTTGTTAATTGTTAGTATTAATGCTAAGTAAAGGTCTTTGATCATGGTCAATTTTTAAGTTTCTCAAAAGTCTTCCCATGCAAATGCTTTTCAAAAATTGGACAATTAAAATGAACCGTTTAGATGGGGATAACAAGTAATGGGGACAGGTACACATGTTTCATGTCGGCAGCCTAATTCCTCCGGTACGTGTGTAAGATTTGCTTTATAGATAATACACATATAATATATAGTATATACACATGTCATTTGAGTGTCATTATCGAGAGTAACCGGCATGTCCATGATATCTAGAACTTGGTTGTCTCATGCATTTCGAGATCTTAATACCACCACCTGTATGGAGAAATTGGACTGTAGAAAACCTACTTTATATTGGCCTTACATATAAAAATAAAAATAAAATAATACTCCCTACCCTACATTATCCCTTAGGAGCCAAGTTTGTGCCTTTTCCTTTCGTTTGTTTAAACCTACATTACAAGCCGTGTTAGCCTTGGCCTTTTGTTTTAACCCTGTTGATGAAACTTGGAATGTTAAGAGTTGTATTTGTCTTGGATCAGTTGTTTGTGTATATTGATGTTAGTATTTGTTTAAAAAAAGAAAAAAAAGAAAAGAAAATAAAAAATGAAAAGAAAAATCAAGAAAAACTCAAAAACAGTTCGTATTTAAAGTCGTTATTGGTTGTAAATAATAGTTAGTGAGTTTTTTTGTTTGTTTGTTTGTTGGTGTCAATAAATTGGGTTTCATCCAACATAAGTCACTAAATAAATCTACTTCCACACCCTAACCTAAGCCACAACAAAACCCTTAGTTCTTTTCTCTATGAAACTGGTGGGTAATGGGTGGAGATATGACTTGATCCCAAGCTTATTACTGTGTGTTCATACTTGGTATTGAGGGTAGAGTTATTAAACCGAGAGGAGAGATGTTATATTATGAAGGGAATGAACATGTGTGCTTTAACCAGAAATGAAGTACACTCGTTTGGGCGGTTTCATAGTTTTAAAATTTATCATTAAATTATTTGGTGGGTTATCAACCTTGACAGTGTAAGTTCTTGGGAATTAGGTATGACCTTATACCTCACTAGTATTAATACTGATAATTGATAAACCGTCGATCGAGGTGTTTGTGTTGTATGAGAGTTTGCATGAGGGCAAGAAAATGATAAGTGTGGCGATGTGATGTGTGGGTAAAAGTACATGCTTTAAGTGTTTTATATTGTGTGTTTTACTTATTTATATGTATCGAACACAAATACTTTGATAGGTTTTATGTTTACAGGTGTGCGGAGCTTAACGGAGCTTAAAGAAGCTAACTTGGAGCATTCATGATGGAGTGAAAATGAAAGTAATGATGTATGAGATGATAGAATATTGAAATACGAAGACGTGGCCGCAAACGGGGAGGAAAACGGAGTTGAAACGAAGATTCTTTGAAGTAAACAGTTTTGGCCTAGAAGGACCGTAAGGCAGTGGTGCAGACCGTAAGCTATGATTTTACCATAAGCTACGGTGGCCCGACCGTAGCTTACGGTCTGGTCTGACGAATAAAAAGATTTTGGAGATTTTCTTCTATATTTAAGGCCCAAAAACCCAAAGATCGATTCTAGTAAATAATTATCACTTGTGGGACTTCTAGGATGGGATTTTCCACCTTCATAACACACTCTAATCACTCAATTGATCTATGAAATCATTCCTCAACACAATCATCAAGAGCATGAAGATCAAGTTGCAAGGCTAAAGGCTTCATAACCATCTCCAGGTTTAGGGTTGAGTTGCATGTTAGGTTTTGATATTCTAAACATTAACTTTGGATTTGTAATTCGTTGATCAAATGTTTGTTTTTGATTTTGTGCTTAAACGGTTTTTATAAATTGATTAGTTAATCATTTTTCAGTTAATTGATTTGTGTTCATCAACAATTAGGATTAACTTCTTTCGTCATTGACCCGTTTATCGTTAGCCATATTATTGATTTTGTGTTTCAACAAGTAAAACCAATTATCAATTAGATTTTCATTAAGTCGTGTCAATTGTTCGGATTCAGTTCTGACGATCAACATAGCCAATAGGTAAGTCTTTTGATTTACATATTTTAACACGAAAACACCCAAAGAAGTTTATCAATTTTCAAACTTGTTTAGAAACCCGAACCCTGGAGTTTGGTTATTTTCATATCATTGTTTACAAACTACTCATTTAAACCGCTTGACATCGTTTGTCCACTTTAAGTATTTTATAATCTAATTTGAGTTTCACTTGCACTTTCCACTGATTCCCTGTGGATTCGACACCTTGCTTGCTCTAGCTAGTAAAGGTATTTTTATAAGTGTTTTTGATTGACCTTTCGACATCGATCAATCATTCAACATCTTTCACTTTAGTTTTCCCTCTCTTGAAAACGTATATCCAAAAGTTAACTCTATGAAGCTGTTATACATCCCATTCGCTTAGAAGTACTAATGTTTAGGCATATGATTTAGAGTTCCAATTTTTATTAATCAACACCGAACGATCTTATTCTTCAATCCTATGACAAGACTCATATTGCATTCTTCAACAAAATTAACCCGTTCAATAATTGTCCCCTTCAACAGATGAAATCCGCCAAATACTCGTAGCAAACATAGTAAGGATCAAGGTCCTTCAGAAAGAAGTAAATGGATAGACACTGGTATCCCACATAGTCAGATTTCAATCTCAAACAAATCAATTAAAAATTGAAGAAAAATTGCAGTCTTGAACCATATAAAATGTTCCTTTGCAATCATGAATTACCAACAGAATTGCAGTAATTCTCATGAAATCCTTGCAATCATAGGAAGATACCATTTAAATAAACACCTTGAAATTTTTATCTCCATTTTTCTTGACAAATTCGGCAAGACCTTAAACAAATCTTCAAAAAGCACTAATAAACTCCCCTTCATATTACTCGTGGTCTCCACCTTAGCTAGTAGATACATGTAAAAATTCGGCTAAAAAAATATGTCGCCAAATTTTTCAATAGGAATGCCCTAGTTATTAGAAATATCCCAGAAAAATTTTGATTTAGAAAATTTTCCCAATTTGTTTTTTACATTAACAATAACGAATGAGCTCTCATTCGTTAGCCACATAAATTTACATGATCACATTCGTGAATCAGTATCTAATTCATTAACACTGTATCCTCATACGTTAACCTTGTGTCTTCATTCATTACAATTTAACGAATAAGCCACATTCGATATAAATTACCTTGACCATTCGTTAGAACAGTTACACGAATAATGCCTCATATGTTATACACAGCCCACATTCATTATACACGTTTACAAATGACCACATTTGTTTGATCCACTAAGAAATAAAACCACATTCGTTGATCCAATAACGAATGGATCCATATCCGTTTGATCCAATAATATTAACACATTCTTCAATCTCATTAACAAATAGCCTTCATATATTAACGAATGGCCTAATTCGTTAAAAACCCGTAGCAAATGGGTATAGTGATTTAACGAATGTTGGGTTGTGAAAAAGGAAATAGGAAGATTGGAAACTTCTCAACCTCTCAGAAAACTGCTAAGTATGTAAACCTAGTAAGCTCAAGCTTCCCAGCAAGCTTTTACTTGTCCTAGTAAGATATTTTGCTTTCCCAATAAGGTTATCTTCTAAAATTCCTCTTAAGTGTTAAAGCGAGCAAGGTTCACTTTGTCTAGCAAGGTAGTTCCTCAAGTCAAGCAAGGTTTGCTTTCTTAGCAAACCCTTGGCAAAAACCAAATCTAGCATGGTTTATTCTTAATAAACATTGTTCCCAGCAAGCTTGAGGGAAGTTTATCAAGAAACAACTTAAAGACATCTACCGAGCACGGTTTCAACTCCTTGCAAAGCTAGAGTGTTACCAGCACACTTTGGTTTGCTTAATAAGTTAATATTAACAAAGGTTGTAAGGATTCCTAAAGAACAAGTTTGCTAGTGGGGCTCTATCAAGAAAAGTTTGATATGGTCAAGAGGATTGAAGTCTGCTAGGTGAATATTTTCTTTGGAAAATATTCTAAGTAAAGTCTTCCTGAAGAACTGTTTCCCAGCACACTTCATGGTTACTAGGTCTGCTCGACAAAGATACATGCTGCAAAGCTTGCCCGAATACCTGTTTTACACTTAACATTTATTGTAATAACTTTAATTATGTACGAATGATTAGGTTTTCCAAAAGTGGAATGTCAGGTGTCAGGGCAGGCCTATGAAAGGTATATTTTAGGGCACGCATATGACACACCTAGACCTTACACCCGACTTTGATTTTGACGGCTGACATATTCATGTAGGGAAATCTGCCTAAAATCCAAACATTCGATTTTGAGACCCTAATTGATTTCGGATTGTGTCTGACATTATTCTAATGGAAATATTTTGAGTTATAGTGGTGTGTTTGTTATCTTTGTGTCTAGTAAGCAACATTTAGTGTTTTTTTTTGTTTCTGCCATTAATTCTCTATTGTTAAGTTTTTCTTTATTGTTCAAAAAATCTGATAAAATACTAAAAATATGTCTGGATATGATGAGCAAGAGGTGTCTACTAAAAAAATTCCAGGTTGTACGGACAGGAGAACTATATCAAATGGAAAGTGCTATTCGAAGCAGCCATCTGTTACAGCGATGTGGAGATGTGGAATTTGATCAAGAATGGACCCTTTGTGGCAGACGTAGCAAACAACAATCCGGTTGTTGAAGCTAGAATGAAAAATGTTGATGACAGAGCCTTAGCCATGCTGAAGTTGGGATTATCTTCGGAAATTCTAACAAAAGTTGCTCACCATGAAACAGCTAAAGCCATGTATGATGCTTTGTTGGAAATGTTTGAAGGCAATACAGAACTAAAGAACATCAAGAAAGAAAGGTTGAAGCAAAAAACTTGACCGATTCAAGTATAAAGATGGTGAAAATCTGAAGTCTGTCTTGGAAAGATTCCTGACTATTGTCAATGAAATCAGGATAACTGATTATGTTGTCACAGAATCTGATTTGAATACAAAATTGCTTTCATCTTTGTCAAAAAAATGGTATACTGGCAGCAAGTTCATAAGACAAAAACCAAACATTTTTAAGTTAGATGATGTGATTTGCTTCCTACAAGTAGCAGAGATTGAAATGATTGGAAATGAAATGATCAAGGAAGGCAGGCCTTATTTCAAGTGACCAATGCGCTCATTGAACCCATGGAAAACCTGTCCACAAAGAATCAACAACAAATTCCCATTAATGAAGAATCTAGTAAACATAGTGATGACACACCAAGTGGTTTTGTTGCTGGCAATATGAACAATCAAAGTGGACAATCCAGATTCAATGTCCAATTAATTGATGAGCAAGACACATCTTCAATGGCCAGTAGGCATATTCCATATGGTAGTGGAAATGCCAACCAAGGAAGTTAATATCTGGCATTGTTCTCAATTTTTACAGAATCTTACAATGCTTTTGTTGCTAAGAATTTGATCCACACCTGTGTTGTTCAAGTGGACCTTTAGCAGATAGATCCTGATGACTTGGAACACATGGACTTAAAATGGCAAGCTTCTATGCTAGCCTTAAGGAGCAAGAGATTTTTTAATAGGACAACAAGGTCCTTTGTTTTAGGTCCAAATCAAAAGAAATATGCTACAACTGTCAACAACCTAGACATTTTGCAAGAGAGTGCAATCACCCAAAAAACTTCCAGAACAATCAATTTCCTCAACCAAGAAATCAGTATCGGTATCGAAACCATAATCTTGGCCAGCAAAGAAACTTCAACAACAACAACAATTACAATAACCAAAAAACACATAATCACCATCAAGTTGTTCCTCAAAACCAGAATTATCAAAGAAACAAAAATCAGAATCCTACACAAGCTCCTACGAACAACAACAAAAATAATGTCAACAATCCACCAAGGAACTAAGGCAATGTGGCAGTGACTGCTCAACAGCAAGAAGGAGACTTTGATTGGAGTGATCATGCAAATGAAATTGAAAAGGCAAATGTTGCATTTATGGAAAAAATTGAAAACGAAGATGAATCACCCACATCTCAAGTACATTCAAACTTAAAACTTGAATTACTTGAAATGATTGAATCACTAAGAATGACAGTCGGTAAGAATTCAAAGTTCATGTTTTAAAAAGAAAAGTATGATTAATGTGTATGAGGCCTGTGACATGACCTATGAAGAAAGAATCAAAAGTCTTGAGCAAGAGTGCATGGAAAGTTATAGAAAATAGTATAAGTATGTGACTGAGATTGATGGGTTGAAGAAGATGGTTATTGAAGAGAATGTGAAGAATACCATACTTCAGGTTGAAAATGACTTCTTGAAAAATCTAGTTTCAACTGGAATCATATGTGGAGAGCTTAACAAAATAAAAGGATAAGATAAATACAAGGTAGTTCCTCCACCTTTCAATGAAAACTATTCATTGAAGGTTGACTAAGAAAAGAGAAATGTATATCTTAATCAATTCAATGATATACTCAAAGATAAGGAAGAATTCCTTGAAAATTACAAGATGGTGGAAGTTGAAGAATGTGACACCTGGTAATTTCCCAACCCTATAAACTAAGTAATCAACCTAATAATTAGGTGATTGTGAATATTATGCGCGCTAAATTAGAATCAGCGCGTGCATTTGTTATGTGCGCCCTGCGCGAGCGCGCCATGTTAAGAACCAGCGTGGGCATATGTTATATGCGCCATGCGCGAACGTTTTGGCCTTATGTTTTCATGTAACTTAACTTTATGTTGTCTAATGGGTTGACCGTCACGCATGATGCTAAGGCGGGTGCATCCCAAATCGTTTATGCGCGTGCGGAAGGGGAACTAACCTACCCGCATGGCGGGAACGTTGAGAGCTAGTTTGTCTGAAGCTCCAAGATGGAATTGACTTCAACATGACTGATCACTATGTTGAAATACCAAGACCACCTGGAGAATCTACAAATGAAACTCAAATGTCCCAAACTGCGAGAAGGTTACGTACCTACCCGCAGCAAAGACATGTCCTATACGCAGAAAGCTATACGCAGAAAGCTATGCGCACAAAGTTATACGCGCAGAACACTTAGTCTATTCTCCAGATGTAAGGAGACTACTCCCGCCCAAAAGGAAACAGTAGCGTGTTTCAGAGATTTTCCACTTTTTACTGTACACTGACAAAAGCACCTGAAAAAGCATACTGTAGCATGAAAAGTCAACTGTCAGCCACCCTACCCTCACCAACCACAGACCTGCATGTCCTGTCCAAATCGAATCAGAATCTCTTACCCACTCCTCCACTTTTAAATAAATAATAATAATTTCCATACTTTATCATCATTACACTTAGATATGAAAAGATTACAATCCCCTAAAGCAAGGGATTGTGTTCCCTTGAGTTTGCCTATAAAAATGTGACCAAAATTATCACCCAAACACACTTCAAACTTCTCTCTTAAGAACTGCAAACTTGCACTAATCATCTCCCAAACATCCGTTGTTTTCATTTCCAATCCTGTTACTAGGTAAGCCGAGATTTTGACCTTAAGATCTACTTTCCAACCCTTATATTCTCCTGTTTTCTTGATCTTAATATATATACTCCTTGTTATTTAATCGTATTCTAGACCTTCAAATCCGAGGCCAACACCAAGAAAACCCGAATCTCGATTAATCCCTTAACAAGAACCACAGGTGAGTTTCACAGCCCCTATTTTCACTGTTTTCACTACTTTTAAACTGTTTTCGGGGCGAGGGACACGTACTTAAATTACGATTTATCATGGTATACTTACGAGCAATGCAAGCAATTATGTGTTTAAATAATGTTTTATTATGGTATATTTACGAGCAATGCAAACGGTTATCTATGGTTTTCGATAAGAGTGCGATTCGAGTAAGTGATCACTTTACCATTGGAACTCTAAGGGTAGGGACTGCTGGTTTGATCTGCCCACTCGTAGGGGTCGCCCCTCTTACACAGACGAGTGCCTAGCATATCACGGGGCAGTACTATGGGATTGAGCCCGCTCGTAGAGGTCGCTCCTCTTACGCAGACGAGCGCCTTGTTTTCCGGCACAACGTCCGCGCGTAACCCGCGGGACGGTATTATTCGCTCGTAGTGGCTGCGCCACTTACACAGACGAGCACGGTTTTTCAGAAGTGTCCACGCGTAACCCGCGGGACGATATTACTTATTTCGCTCGTAGTGGCAGCGCCACTTACACAGACGAGCACAATTCCCAGAAATGTTCGCGCGTAACCCGCGGAACGATTTTATCAGAATTATGTTAATCAGAACTATGTTTTACTAAGCATGTGTTTCAATGATGCTATCAGAATTATGTTACAGAATGATTTTTATCAAGACTATGATGCAATACGATTTATCGAGTTACTAAAACTTGTGAACTCACTCAGTTTATACTGATTCAAATGTTTTACGTGTCTTTCAGGAGATAACTAGGTAGCGCATGGAGTCACACTTAGAGCACCTCACGCTGAACATCTAAAACTAGCTTTTTGGAAGATTTTGGTTCTATCCCTTCGATGCGCGTGGTTGTTCCCGCCGCGCAAGGGGATATGGCGTGGAAATCTTCAACAGTTTTTATACTTGGATGTTTTTATGTAATCTTTAAACAATGTAATGTGTTTGTATTAAACATTTCATGCGCAACGAAAATCTATCTTTGAATGTTTTGCAATGGCCCGTGCTTAATTATCAATCCCACTCGCGCGCGCCCGGCTGTTTCCGCCGTTCAGGGCCGGGTGTGACAGATTGGTATCAGAGCACTGGTTATAGCGAACTAGGAAAAGAAGTTTTAACCTAGACTATAACCGTCGGGGAATCGCATGAAGTATTTTTCAAAGAAAATATTTTCAAAAGAAACTATACACACACTTAGGAATACGGATCACACAATGTCTAGTGAACATTAGAGAAGAACATTATGTGCTCTTGGTACATGCGCTAAGTTTGTTATATTTTCTCTTTTTAAGAACGAGAATGCCTCCAACCAGAGCCAAGGGAATTACCATGACACCCGAGGAACTCGCAGAAATAATCGCGCAGGCGATCGCAACACACGAGGCCAGCAAGGCCGAATCTAGTCAGGGTCGTCAGAACGAGACCCCAGAACCCGAATCAGGAGCCTTGGACAAAGGATGCTCCTACAAGACATTTATGGCCTGTAAGCCTTGGCCATTCAAGGGTACCGAAGGGGCCATTGGGCTCTACAACTGGATTGACAAGATGGAGACAGTTCTCTCCATTAGCAGATGTAGTGAGAACCAAAAGGTCCTCTACGCGACCTGCATGTTCCAAGAAGCAGCTTCGTCTTGGTGGAAGCTTCAAGTGAAGACTTTAGGGCGAGAAGTTGCTCTTCACAAGACCTGGGAGGAACTAAAGGAAATGTTGATGAGAAAGTTCTGCTCTCGCGCAGAAATTCAGAGTCTACAACAGGAATTCTGGAACCACACCATGGTAGGAACGGATATCGACGCCTACAACAACCGGTTCAACGAGCTTTGCCAGTTGGTGCCAGACATGGCAAACACGGAGGAAAAGAAGATCGAGAGGTATATCTTTGGGTTACCTCCTGTTGTTAGGGTTCCGCTCAACGCCGCAGCGCCTCCAGCCTTTGATGAAGCGGTAGCGCGGGCCATCACCCTTACAAGGGATACGGTCCGTGCGGGAATGTTGACTACGCGCGGAAACGAACAGCGAACCTCTGATTTCAAGAGGAAATGGAACTCTCACCGAGGGTCCGACTCCAAGCAGCCACCGTTCAAGAAGCAGGAAAGCGCAAGGGTTTACGCGATCCAAGCTGTTGGTACATGTGTGTCAGTAGTTCATAGTCTAGCATTTGTAATCGAGTCTGTAATGTAATTATGTTTTGTTTATGTTTGTTTTGTAATGCGCGAAGTTGTCAACAAGTTCGCTATGGCGAACTTGTTGAATCAGCGAAGTTATTGACAACTTTGCCTATGGCGAAGTTGTCGTGTATATAAACTGTTTCAGACGAAACAGTTGGAGTTGTTCGTTTAGGGTTTTCGTTTCAGTTTTCAGTAACCGAGTTACGTGTCATAGTCTGTAACAGTGACCTCGGGTCACGTGTTTGTTATCAATATAACGTGGTTGGTTTATTGCTTGTGTGTTCGATCTCTACATACTCTACACTCGTATCTACCTACGCAGGGATTCCGCACCTGCGTTGTTAGAGACATCCCGTGTACGATCCGTCCAGGAACCTACACAAGCCGCGGAGCCAGCAAGGAAAGGATACAGTGGGCCTTACCCATGGTGCAACAAATGCAGGTTTCACCACGAGGGTGAATGCGCGAGCGTCATATGCGCCAAATGTAACAGGCCAGGGCACAAGACGGTGAATTGCCGTGCTAAGGGAACTGGAGCCAGTGACAACTGCTACGCATGCGGGAAGCCAGGACATTTCAGTCGGGATTGCCCGCAAAAGGGAAACCAAGCTCGCGGGAGAGCTTTTGTGATCGGCGCAGGCGAAGCTAAAGAAGAGCCGAATGTGGTAACCGGTACGTTTTTGCTTAACGGCCATTTTGCATCTGTCTTATTTGATACTGGCGCTGACCTAAGTTTTATATCCGCCGAGTTTAAAGACTCCCTAGGCCTAGCAACCAGTAAGCTAGACACACCTTATACTATAGAACTAGCCAATGGTAGGCAGTTATGCGCGAACGAAAGAACTGAACAATGTGTAATAGTCATGGAAAGTCATGGGTTCAATATTAACTTGTTGTCAATAGACTTGGGAAGTTTTGACATTGTAATAGGTATGGATTGGTTGGTCGAGAACCACGCGGAAGTTATTTGCCACGAGAAGCAGGTTCGGGTCCCACTGTTGAACGGAGAAACCTTGGTGATTCAAGGGGAAAGAAGGGGAGTTGCGACGAAACTGATTTCGTGCCTAAAGGCGCGTAAGTGCCTAAGGAAAGGGTGCTACGCCTTCCTGGCGCATGTAGTCGAGAAAGGAGATGAGCGAAGAATTGAAGACTTACCAGTAGTGCGCGAATTTCCAGAAGTTTTTCCTGAAGATTTGCCCGGATTACCGCCGCCGCGACAAGTCGAGTTTCGAATTGATTTAGTCCCAGGAGCTGCGCCAGTAGCTCGAGCGCCTTATCGACTAGCTCCATCTGAGATGCAGGAGCTATCCAATCAGTTACAGGAACTATTGGATAAGGGTTTCATACGCCCAAGCTTTTCACCTTGGGGAGCTCCAGTACTGTTTGTTAAGAAGAAGGATGGTTCGTTCAGAATGTGTATTGACTACAGGGAGCTGAATAAGCTGACAGTCAAGAATCGGTACCCCTTACCGAGGATTGACGACTTATTTGACCAATTGCAGGGATCCAGTTATTATTCGAAGATAGATCTACGGTCAGGATACCACCAACTTAGGGTCCATGAGGAAGATGTGCCGAAAACAGCCTTCCGAACTAGATACGGCCATTATGAGTTCTTAGTAATGCCTTTCGGGCTAACTAATGCGCCGGCTGTATTCATGGATCTGATGAACCGCGTGTACAAACCATACTTGGACAAGTTTGTGATTGTGTTTATAGATGATATTCTGATTTACTCTCGGACCAAGGCCGAGCATGAGCGACACCTGAGATTGATTTTGGAATTATTGAGGAAAGAAAAGTTGTATGCGAAGTTTTCCAAGTGTGAGTTTTGGCTTAGAGAAGTTCACTTTCTCGGTCACGTTGTAAACGAGAAAGGAATACACGTTGATCCTTCCAAGGTCAAGGCCATCGAAAACTGGGAAGCGCCAAAAACCCCAACTGAGGTGAGGCAATTCCTAGGACTAGCTGGCTACTATCGACGCTTCATTGAGAACTTCTCCAAAATAGCTCTACCTCTGACCGCGCTAACTCAGAAAGACAAGAAGTTTGTTTGGGGCGAAAATCAGGAAGCGGCATTTCAAATGTTGAAACAGAAGTTATGTAGTGCGCCAATTTTGTCTCTGCCCGAGGGGACGGATGACATCGTCGTTTACTGCGACGCTTCACATCAGGGACTCGGATGTGTCCTTATGCAGCGAGACAAAGTCATAGCGTATGCCTCGCGCCAACTCAAGACCAATGAAAAGAACTACACAACGCATGATCTGGAACTTGGAGCGGTTGTCTTCGCGCTAAAGATTTGGCGCCATTACCTCTATGGTACAAAGTGTATAATCTTTACGGATCACAAGAGCCTTCAGCATATATTTGATCAAAAGGATTTAAACATGAGGCAACGAAGATGGGTGGAGTTGTTGAATGATTATGATTGTGAAATAAAGTATCACCCTGGAAAGGCGAATGTGGTAGCAGACGCGCTAAGTAGGAAGGAGCGAATAAAAACGCTACGAGTCAAGGCTCTAAGGTTGACCATTCACGCAGATCTCTCTACCCGCATCCGAGACGCTCAACAAGAAGCCTTGAAACCAGAGTTTGTTAAAAACGAATCCCTTGGGGGTATGATTAGGAATTTGGAGATCAAGGAAAACGACACTCGATATTTTGCTAACCGCATATGGGTCCCTCTCAAGAGAGGATTGCGCGAGCAAGTATTAAACGAAGCTCACAAGACGCGATATTCCGTACATCCTGGCGCAGACAAGATGTACCAAGACGTTAAAGCACTGTACAGGTGGCCCAATCTGAAAGGCGCCATCGCGACGTATGTCAGTAAATGCCTGACGTGTTCGAAGGTGAAGGCTGAATACCAGAAGCCGTCGGGGTTACTTCAACAGCCAGAAATTCCCATGTGGAAGTGGGAACAAATCTCTATGGACTTCATCACCAAACTGCCAAGGACACCTGGGGGTTATGACACGATTTGGGTTATTGTAGATCGGCTAACTAAGTCAGCACACTTCCTGCCGATCAAGGAAACCGATAAGATGGAAAATTTAGCCCGATTATATATTCGAGAAGTAGTTTCAAAACATGGAGTCCCAGTGTCCATCATTTCTGATAGAGATAGTCGGTTCACATCAAGGTTTTGGAGATCGTTACAAGGGGCTTTAGGTACTCGTCTTGACATGAGTACGGCATATCATCCCCAAACGGATGGACAAAGCGAGCGAACAATCCAGACATTGGAAGATATGCTGCGCGCATGCGCAATCGATTTCGAAGGTAGCTGGGATACTCATCTCCCATTGGTTGAATTTTCTTACAACAACAGTTATCACACAAGCCTCAAGGCTGCGCCG
Source organism: Bidens hawaiensis (assembly GCF_021521415.1). Lineage (NCBI taxonomy): Eukaryota > Viridiplantae > Streptophyta > Magnoliopsida > Asterales > Asteraceae > Bidens > Bidens hawaiensis. Next base: position 37,033 of record NW_027500526.1, read on the forward strand.
TTTGAAGCTTTGTATGGGCGCAAGTGTAGATCCCCATTGTGTTGGGCTGAAGTGGGTGACAAGCAAATGACTGGTCCAGAATTGATCCAAGAAACAACAGACAAGATTTTTCAGATAAGGGATCGCCTTAAGACAGCGCGCGACCGACAGAAGAGCTACGCAGATGTGCGAAGGAAACCGTTGGAGTTTCAAGTAGGGGATAGAGTACTTTTGAAAGTGTCTCCATGGAAAGGAGTCCCCCGTTTCGGCAAGCGAGGAAAGTTGAATCCACGCTACATTGGACCATTTGAGATCCTGGAAAGGATCGGTCCGGTTGCTTATAAACTCCGTTTACCCGCCGAATTCAGTAGAGTTCATGATACGTTTCATGTGTCAAACCTCAAAAAGTGCTTATCTGACGAAACGTTGATTTTACCGTTAGACGAGATTCACATCGACAAACAACTGCACTTCGTAGAAGAACCTATGGCAGTAACCGATTGGAAAGAACAAAAGTTACGCAGAAGCAGAATCAAGTTAGTAAAAGTTCAATGGAACTCAAGGCGTGGGCCTGAATTCACTTGGGAAAGAGAAGATCAAATACGCAAGAAATACCCACACCTCTCAGAACCTGGCTTCTGCCAGCGACGTCTCCTAAATTTCGGGACGAAATTCTCTTAACAGGGGGAAAATGTGACACCTGGTAATTTCCCAACCCTATAAACTAAGTAATCAACCTAATAATTAGGTGATTGTGAATATTATGAGCGCTAAATTAGAATCAGCGCGTGCATTTGTTATGTGCGCCCTGCGCGAGCGCGCCATGTTAAGAACCAGCGTGGGCATATGTTATATGCGCCATGCGCGAACGTTTTGGCCTTATGTTTTCATGTAACTTAACTTTATGTTATCTAATGGGTTGACCGTCACGCATGATGCTAAGGCGGGTGCATCCCAAATCGTTTATGCGCGTGCGGAAGGGGAACTAACCTACCCGCATGGCGGGAACGTTGAGAGCTAGTTTGTCTGAAGCTCCAAGATGGAATTGACTTCAACATGACTAATCACTATGTTGAAATACCAAGACCACCTGGAGAATCTACAAATGAAACTCAAATGTCCCAAACTGCGAGAAGGTTACGTACCTACCCGCAGCAAAGACATGTCCTATACGCAGAAAGCTATACGCAGAAAGCTATGCGCACAAAGTTATACGCGCAGAACACTTAGTCTATTCTCCAGATGTAAGGAGACTACTCCTGCCCAAAAGGAAACAGTAGCGTGTTTCAGAGATTTTCCACTTTTTACTGTACACTGACAAAAGCACCTGAAAAAGCATACTGTAGCATGAAAAGTCAACTGTCAGCCACCCTACCCTCACCAACCACAGACCTGCATGTCCTGTCCAAATCGAATCAGAATCTCTTACCCACTCCTCCACTTTTAAATAAATAATAATAATTTCCATACTTTATCATCATTACACTTAGATATGAAAAGATTACAATCCCCTAAAGCAAGGGATTGTGTTCCCTTGAGTTTGCCTATAAAAATGTGACCAAAATTATCACCCAAACACACTTCAAACTTCTCTCTTAAGAACTGCAAACTTGCACTAATCATCTCCCAAACATCCGTTGTTTTCATTTCCAATCCTGTTACTAGGTAAGCCGAGATTTTGACCTTAAGATCTACTTTCCAACCCTTATATTCTCCTGTTTTCTTGATCTTAATATATATACTCCTTGTTATTTAATCGTATTCTAGACCTTCAAATCCGAGGCCAACACCAAGAAAACCCGAATCTCGATTAATCCCTTAACAAGAACCACAGGTGAGTTTCACAGCCCCTATTTTCACTGTTTTCACTACTTTTAAACTGTTTTCGGGGCGAGGGACACGTACTTAAATTACGATTTATCATGGTATACTTACGAGCAATGCAAGCAATTATGTGTTTAAATAATGTTTTATTATGGTATATTTACGAGCAATGCAAACGGTTATCTATGGTTTTCGATAAGAGTGCGATTCGAGTAAGTGATCACTTTACCATTGGAACTCTAAGGGTAGGGACTGCTGGTTTGATCTGCCCACTCGTAGGGGTCGCCCCTCTTACACAGACGAGTGCCTAGCATATCACGGGGCAGTACTATGGGATTGAGCCCGCTCGTAGAGGTCGCTCCTCTTACGCAGACGAGCGCCTTGTTTTCCGGCACAACGTCCGCGCGTAACCCGCGGGACGGTATTATTCGCTCGTAGTGGCTGCGCCACTTACACAGACGAGCACGGTTTTTCAGAAGTGTCCGCGCGTAACCCGCGGGACGATATTACTTATTTCGCTCGTAGTGGCAGCGCCACTTACACAGACGAGCACAATTCCCAGAAATGTTCGCGCGTAACCCGCGGAACGATTTTATCAGAATTATGTTAATCAGAACTATGTTTTACTAAGCATGTGTTTCAATGATGCTATCAGAATTATGTTACAGAATGATTTTTATCAAGACTATGATGCAATACGATTTATCAAGTTACTAAAACTTGTGAACTCACTCAGTTTATACTGATTCAAATGTTTTACGTGTCTTTCAGGAGATAACTAGGTAGCGCATGGAGTCACACTTAGAGCACCTCACGCTGAACATCTAAAACTAGCTTTTTGGAAGATTTTGGTTCTATCCCTTCGATGCGCGTGGTTGTTCCCGCCGCGCAAGGGGATATGGCGTGGAAATCTTCAACAGTTTTTATACTTGGATGTTTTTATGTAATCTTTAAACAATGTAATGTGTTTGTATTAAACATTTCATGCGCAACGAAAATCTATCTTTGAATGTTTTGCAATGGCCCGTGCTTAATTATCAATCCCCACTCGCGCGCGCCCGGCTGTTTCCGCCGTTCAGGGCCGGGTGTGACAAAGAAAAAGGAGAGTTTGAAATAAAGGAGAAAGTCAAAGAAGAGAAGAATGTTGGTATTCAAGTCTCAGAGGATGACTTTGTTGAAGATTTCTTGAACAGAGATGACTTGAGTGACTCAAGTGATCAATGCTCAGTTGAAAGTGTTTCAAAAGATGAAAGAAGTGGCAAGTCAAGTCCACCAAGCAAGATCCCTATGTTTCCCATGATCACACCCAAAATGAGAAAACGTCATGAACATATGAGAAGGGAACATGTGTCATTTGAAATATGCAGGATCAAAGGGATCAAAGGTTAACAACAATGTTGTTCACCAAGTAAAGAAATATTGAAGAAGAAAAATGGTAATGACAAGAAGAAGACTAAAGAAATTGTTACAAATGAAAAGTTTATTCTAGTTTACCCTGTGTTTTCAAGCCAATAATTGTTTGATGTATGTGAAGTTGAAACAATGGAAGAGTATCAAAGAAGACAAGCAAGATTCAGAAGAAGTATTGAGGGTGAGCCAATCAATTTGGAAAGAATAATTTTTTTGAAGAGCAAAGTTGAAAGACAAGACATCAAAATTGAAGAATTTGTGCCATTCTCAATTGACTTTTATGGTCTCAAAACTTAGAAAACAATTGGTATTGATCCCCCAAGACCAAGTGACAGATTCAAGAAGGGAAAGTCAAGTGACATCTTCAAGGGCAAAGTTTGGTGCAAACATTGTGATGAGTATGGTCATCACATCGATTCTTGCCATGAAAGGTTTACCTTCAAACCAATTCATGTACCAAATGAAAAAAGTTTGGACAAGACTTTGGTTTCTACAAAATGAAGTATGACGAGTACTTGGGAAAAGGCAAGAAACTGACTAGTGATGTTGAAAGCAGTGTTAAAAACAAGAGTGAGAAGAAGACTAAAATTTTTGATAAGAAAGTAAAGAAGAGTGTGGTTCAATAAGAGACAAAGAATATCTCAAAGAATACTCAATCTATCAGAATCGTTCCTCAGAAAGATTCAATATCAGTAAAGTCAGAAGAGAATGATAGGTCACCAAGAAGTGAAAAGAAGGTGAAAAGAGATGTGTCCGCAAAAAGGAAGCCAAGAAAACTTAATTGTGATAAAAAAATCTTATTGAAACAAGGGTTTGAACCACAAGGTTTCCTTTGGAAGCCTAGAAATGAAACACAAGTGGAAAGAAAACCAAAGAAATCAAGTGACACTGTTGTCATTACTGTGAAGAGAAGTTATGTGATTGAGGAATGCAAGAGTATCATTCCTTATGTGGCAAACACAAATGATCAAGGATATGATGTGAAGTTGTCTATAAGGACCCTAAACCTATTCCCAATCCCTATGCAACAACTGTCATTGTTACTGATGATTTACAAGGTGATGATGATTACATTTCATCATCTAACTAATCAATTCTCTTTGATTTATGCAGAAACAGTCCACACCTATAAATGATATTTGGTACATGGACAGTGGACGTTCCAGGCATATGACATCTGTGAAGAGGTCTCTAGTTAACTATGAAGAAAAATTTGAGGGCTCTGTTGCATTTGGGAAGATAGTGGGTAAAGGTGTTCTGATTAATGTAAAGGTGTCATTTGATAATGTCTTTTATGTGGAAGGATTACAATATAACCTTTTGAGCATCTCTCAAATGTGTGATAAGGGTTATAAGTTTGGATTTGATGATTCTCATTGTTTCATCTTCAAACATGAATTTGTAATTCCTCCAGATATGATTATGATGATAGCTCTTAGAAATGGTAACTTGTGTAAACTGAAGATGAATACAGTTTCTAGGGATGGAACTTGTTTTGTTTCAAAAGCCACTTAAAATGAGACCAAATTTTCGCACATAAAGCTTTGTCCTGTTAATCTATAGAACATGAACAAACTTGTTAAGAGTGACATGTCATTGGTTTACCTACAAGAGAGTTCATTTCATGTCAAAAGGGTAGGTAGCATAAGTCCTCACACAAAGCAAAACCTGTTAATTCAATTTACAACATACTGGAATTGCTTCATATGGATCTTTTTGGTCCTGCAAGTGTTCCTAGTATAGGGAAGAAAATGTATTTCTTGGTGATAATTGATGAGTTTTCAAGATTCACATGGGTTTATTTTCTAAATACCAAAGATGAGGCTGCTGAATTTATCAAAAATTATGCGACAAAGATTGAGAATCTATTGGATGTAATGGTGAAGGTTATGAGAAGTGACAATGGAGCTGAGTTAAAAAATGGGGTAATGGATAAGTTTTGCAATTCAAAAGGAATACTACAACAATTCAGTACCCATAGAACTCCTAATAAAATGGTGTTGCTGAAAGAAGAAACAGAACACTCATTGAAGCTGGAAGAACCATGTTAGCAGATGCTTATTTTCCTGTTACTTTTTGGACAGAAGCAATCAACACAGCCTGCTATGTTCAGAACAGGGTACTTCTCAACAAAAGCAAAAACAAAACTCCTTATGAAATCTTGTTCAAAAGCAAGCCCAACATCAAGTTTCTTAAACCTTTTGGTTGCAATTTCTCCCTTTTGAATACCAAGGACTATCTTAACAAGTTTCAATCAAAATCCTTGGATTGTTTCTTTGTTGGATATTCAACACACTCAAAAGCATATAGATTCTATGTTAAAGATCATTGAGTGTGATTAAGTCCACTGATGTGATATTCAATGAAAAACAATATTATACTGTGGATGGAGCATCTTGGCTATTTGACCATGAAAAATTAATCAAGTTTTTCAAGATTTATCCTGAAGACTTTGAAGAAACTTTGTACACGACAAGTGTATAGGTTGAAAATTTTGAAAAGAAAATGGATTTGGACAAACTGTGGTCCAAGGTTGCTAGTAAAAGGACTGAATGTAGATTTTAAGGATACCTCAAATGCTGAAGGTGAACAAGTTCAAGATCAAGATCAAGAACATGTTATTCAAGACAGTCAAGAAGTTCAAGATAATCCTGCATTGAATGAGGAAGATCCTAGCAACCAACAAGAACAGAGTCAAGAATAAGCAAACTGAGATGCAAGATTTGAAACTTTGTTTCAAAACATGAACATTGGAAATAATATTGCAGCTTCTTCACAACGGTTTACTGTAGAAGCTCTTGAATTCCATGATGCAGCTACATATGTGATCACTAATGAACCTGATCGCAATGATACAAATCTTGATTCAAATGTTCTACTGATCATATTGTGCAAACTTATTATATTGAAAGAAATCATCCACCTGAAAACATCATTCGGGAAATTAATGAAAGAGTCACCAGAAGTGCATCTGAATCTGCAAACATCTATTTGTACTCCTGCTTTCTATCCCAAGTCGAACCCAAGAACATTGTTCATGCTTTAAAATACAATATTTGGGTAGAAGCAATGCAAGAGGAGTTGGCTCAATTCAGGGATCAGCAAGTGTGGGAACTTGTAGATAAGCTAAGAGGGAAGTATGTTATTGGTACCAAGTGGGTTTTCAGGAACAAGATGGATGAGAGGCGGATCATTATAAAGAACAACACCAGACTACTTGCACTAGGCTGCCTACACGAAGAAGGAATTGACTTTGAAGAAGTTTTTGAACCAGTGACAAGGCTAGAATCTATCAAATTTTTTCTGGCCTATGCTTCTTCATAGAATATTAAAGTGTTTCAATTGGATTTTAAATCTGCCTTTCTTAATGGAATGATTGAAGAGGAGGTGTATGTGGCTCAACTTCCAGGCTATGAGGACCCTGATTTTCCTAATAGATTCTATAAAGTGAACAAAGCTCTGTTTGGTTTACATCAAGCTCCAAGGGCTTGGTATGATAAGTTATCAAATCACTTGCTTGTTAATGGCTTTCAAATGGGAGCTATTGATAAGACCCTTTTCTGTAAAAGGAGAGGAAAAGATTTACTCCTTCTACCAGTTTATGTAGATGACATCATCTTTGGTTCTACCAATGAACAAATGTGCATTGAATTTGAAGAGGTTATGAAATCAAAATATTGCATGAGCTCCATGGGTGAAATGAATTTCTTTCTGGGTCTGCAAGTTCAGCAAAAGAAGGATGGCATATTCATTTTTCAGTCAAAGTATGTCCAGGACATTCTGAACAAGTTCAAGTGTAAAGATCTCAAGAGTTCTTCAACTTTAATGGACACACATGAAAAGATGATTGCAAATGAAAAGGGGGGAGCCTGTTGATGAACAGGAGTTTAGGGCAAAAATTGGCTCACTGATGTATCTGACTGCTTCTAGACAAGATATTATGTTTGTTTTATGTTTATGTGCAAGATTCCGGTCAAGTCCTAAGATGTCTTATATGACTGTTGTTAAGAGGATCTTTAGATACTTGAAAGGAAAACCTGATCTACGGATATTGTATCCAAAGAACCATTCCTTTGATCTAATTTCTTATACTGACAATGATTATGATGGCGGTAATATGAGTAGAAAATCTACATCTAGTGGATGTCAATTTCTGGCAGACAGGCTAGTGTATTGGAAGTGTAAAAAAGAAAACTACAGTGTCTATCTCAAAGGCTAATGCTTAGTACATTGCTGCATCTGCCTGCTGTGCACAAGTTCTTTGGATTTAGAACCAATTGCAGGATTATGGTTTGAATTTCTTGAACACCCCTATTTTTCACTGACAATACTGTTGCATCGTTTATTTTTAGAAATCCATTCCAACACTCTAAGACCAAGCACAATGAAATCAGACATCATTTCATTAAAGATTGTAATGAGAAATGCTTGATTGAATTTAAAAGAATTGACACTAGTGACAATTTGGCTAACCTATTCACTAAGCCACTAGATAAGACCAAATTCAACTTTCTCATTAAAGCTTTAGGTATGATCAACTCTGATAAAGTCTGATTAATGATGTGTGCTCTTTGTGCTAACTAATTATCTTCAATGTTTTTGAGAGTGAAAGTAGTGATTGTTTGCATGTTTAACTGATATGTGCTTTAAATGATTATATGTGTGACTTATGTGTGTATGATGCTTAAGTTGCTTAAAATTAGTGAGTGTGTGTGATATCAGGATGAGTTTGTTTGATTTTGATTGGAAATGATAAATTTATGTGATTATCTGATATTCTGAATTGCTTGGATAATTTGAACTGATGATGTTTTAAGATAGGATAACCTTTGCATAATCTGTCTTGTATGTACATTATGTGGAGGCCGCTATTTTTAAATGTGTCATTAATGTTCTGATTACTCCTGAATGTGTTACTATTACTAGTGCAAAACAAAGTTTTTGTGTTAAACTTGGGTGCTCAAATGAATATTATGCAAAAACTTTTTCCAAGAAAAGTGTTTTTGACAAAGTGAGCAAGTTGTATGGAGTAGAGACATGATAAGATTATTCAGTTCAAGCTTTGTAGAAGCTTAAGAGGATTTTAAATGAAAATTGATCCAACCTTCTGGGAAATGATAGTACATTGGTTATTTATGCTTATAATGTGGATTTAACAGGCTTAGAAGACAATTAATACAGTCATTAGTATGTATGGTCGCTTTCCATGATGTGTAAAATCTGAGATGATATAAACATAATGAAAATGCTAATCTTAATGTGGAGATACATTGTTGTCTATACATGTTTCAAGATACATCTCTCCGGATGATAGACAGAAAAGTGACTACCCATTCATACACAAGCCTATTGGTATTTGGTCACCAAAATGATTCATTATATATATATATATATATATATATATTTATATATATGAAAAAGAACAAATGTGGAAAAATTTTATATATAATTAGTCAACTTTTGATTGTTTCACAAAGTTTTGAGAAAAATGCAAACATGAGGGTTAATACTAGAACTACAGGGGTAGAGGCAATAGAATAAGTCCTTTAAACATTCCAAATGAAAGGCCTGTAATTCCGACTTGTGTGGCATGTAATATCGGTACCGATTGATCACTCAATCCATCTATGTCGTAACCCACACAAATAGTGTTGACAAGAAGGTTAACGACACGGCTAGATTGGAGAAGAATAATAGTGTATTGAAGGTGGAATCAATGACACACTAATTATTTCTTGAAGGACCAATAAAGACACACACACGCAAATACTCAAAGTATTTCATAAATAGCAAGTCGATTACAAAAAGGAAATCATTAGGGTTCTAAGAAAGGAATTATATGATTCTAGGCAAAATATACGTAAAAATATATCAGACGTCAAATCGTTGTCAATCAATTCAGGTGTCTGTCAATCGTCCGTCCTTCTCTTTTTCTTTACGCATGCCCTAGATCATTCTATTTATAGGCCTGCCACCTAACAACTATCGTTCCTTCTAGAAACCCTAATCATTAATTCATATTCATATAACATATTACAAAATATAGTAAGTGTAAAACAGGTCTTCGGGTAGGCTTTGTGACTTTAATCATCTCCGAGTAGACTTGGTAACCTTCAAGTGTGTTTAGGAACATTTCTCTGGGTAGACTTAACTTGGAGTATTTTCCTTAGAAAATACTCACCTAGCAGACTTCAAAATTCCTTATCATAGCAAACCTTGCATGGTATGATCTTACGAGCAAACTATTCTTCATGAATCCCTTCAACTCTTTGTTAAAGAATAACTTATTAAGCAAACCAAAGTGTGCTGGTAACACTGTTTGACTTGTGCTGGTAGCACTGTAGCTTGCTTGAGTTGAACCTTGCTAGGAAAAGTTCTTTGAATGTTTCTTGAATAACTTCCTCAAAGTATGCTCGGACTACTGTTTATTCATCAAACCTTGCTAGATCTTTCAAAATACTGGCTTTAGTATATTGGTTTAGTCAAGAGTTTTCTAGTAAGCAAACTATGCTTGACCTGATGAACACCTTGCAAGACGAAGTGAACCCTTCTTGGATTATCATTTAGGAAGACTTCAAGAAGATAAATTTACCCGGTAGGCAAAATACCTTGCTAGGCTTAAGTAAAAGCCTGCTCTGAAGTTCAAGTGTGCCCAATGTCTATACTTAGCCCTTTCCAAGGAGGTTGAGAAGATTCCAATCTTCCTTTAGTTAATTTTCTCATCCCAACAATATCCCCTTAGATTGGAACACACTCAACTGTACCAAAATACCTCTATGGTTACATACTCTTAGATCAAAATACACATCAAATCAAAATCAAATTACATATCAAAGTGAAAATATTACAAAGTGAGAATTCTGTCAAGTGGACATTACAAAGCAAGGCATAAACTAAACATTGTCCTCATCTTCTGGAGTTGTGGGCTGCTTATCTTCTTTCATTTCTCATTCCACCTGCCTTTTCCTTAAATATAAACAATTGTTGTTGATGAGGATGATTTTCGGGAATTTTCCAGTTCATTATGTCTTTCAGATCCTCATCATGAAGAAAGGTCAGTTCTTTATCAGTTTTAATAGTGGCCAAAGTCCTTCCACATGAGTGTTCTTGAGAATGTAGAAACCATTGTTCTCATTGTAGTCAATTCTTTTAATTCTTCCATTCTGTCGAACTTCGTGGTTTGGCCTAGTCATTCTTCTTCTCATACTAATGCAGGTCATCATTTTGACCAACTGGTCTGTGTTCCCTACTCTGCAAATGTAATCCAACTCCGCAAGATTAATGTCACTCAATCTATTTCCTCTTCTTGTATTATCATTCTTGGTTTACTTTCATTTCTTTTTCTTCTCCAACAAGGGTAATCCCATCCTTGCTTCACTTTACAAATACTTTGACTGCTCATTTTGTTGCCTGCCTGCAAGCCTGTTTCTATCATGATAGTCACATGGGTTCATGCTTGCCATATTTTCCAGTTGTTCCCTCTTGTACTCTGCAAAGTCTTCTTTGAAAATAATCTCCTTCAGTTGTTTACATTCCAACACAACTTTCAATGTTTGAGAAACAGAGTCATAGAACAGCTTTATAGGTAGGTCCACATTAGTTGGTGGCCTTTCTTGTCTTTGTTGAGTAATTCTAGTTGCAGAACCCTGTCCTCTTGAAGAACTTTGTGCTCTTGAAGCTGATGGCCTTGTTGCAACAAAAATTTCATGGGTTTAGTGGCCCTGTCTAATCCAAATTTCTTCTCATATACGGAGATCACCATCTCCGCTAGCATATTCAATAGAGTTACAATATTTTCACCTCCATCTCTGAATAATCTGCCAATCATATCCATCATATTTTCATCCCCAAGCTGACCGGCTGGTACAAACTTTACTCCAACAGGTCCAACTATGAAGCTTCTTGGGTTTCTTTGCTTTTCCAACAACTTCTCCAATTCATCCTTTTCTTCACAAAACAACTCTTTTAGTTGGGCCTTTCCCAACATATTTAAAACATTTTCTTTCATACCCTTGTTTTCATTACTTCCTTCAGGGTCTTGATCATCTCCTCATCTTCCCATGGATCTCTGTGTTCGACAGGTTCCGGTTTGACTTATAGAGGGACATATGGTTTTGTTGCTTCAGCTCTTTCAAAATTGTCCTTCTCCATCTCCAATAACAATAGAGCCAACTTTTCTAATCTACTCATACCCTCAAGTTCACTGAGTCTCCCCCTTGCTTCCATCAATCTATTCAACAACTCCAATTGCTCATTCTCCCATTTTCTCTTCTTTTCTATCTTACTCTTCTCAGGCAAAGATACAAGTCTTGATTTCTTTGTGGAAGTCTCTGGTTGATCTTTCATTGATAATCTTCTAAAGTGAGATTCAACCTTTTCCTTTGTAAGACTGTCAACCAGCTCTGGAGCCATTCCTCTGTCAATCAAATATTTACATTTTCCACCAAAATCTTTTTGACAATTCATCTATCTTTTCAGTGTGTTTAGCCTCTCTTTCCAATCTCTCCTTCTCCTCTTTCTCTATAGTTTTTCTGGTCATATTATAATGTCTTTCTAAATCATGAAAACTCAATCTGCTCAAATTCTTCTCATTCATTCCATATCTTCTCAAATATTCTCTATACTTCATTAAATCTTTATTTTTCTTTTCAATCCTCTTTCTTATTTTATAATCTTCTTAATCAACCAGCTTTTGCAACTCCTCATCAGATAAAGGAGCCAAATTTTCAAATTTGTACTCATGTCTTATCAGATTCATAATCAGAGGATTATTCCTTCTTGCTTCATTAAGACTCTGTTGTATGTTCTCCTTCTGTACATCAGTCAGTTCAGTTTGACGTGAGATAACAGATTTAACATTTTCAGCTTCAGCTTTATCAGCTTGTTCATCATCATCATCATTGTTATCATCATCATTACTATCATCAACATTCACATCTTCAGCATCTCATTATCATCATCTTCATCACTTTCATAAACTTCAGTATCATCATAATTTTCAGTTGATTCATCAAGTGCTTCTATTCTTGGCTCATAAATTTCAGGTTCAGCATCAAGAATAACAACCTGAATAGGAACAACCCTCACTGGGCTTGTGTTTTCCTTGGGGCTTTCAACAATATATTCAGCATCATCATCCTTCTTATCCCTTTTCTTCACTACCTCATCATCATTTTCATCATATTCATCATTTCTGAACCACTTCCTTCTATATTTCTTTCCAAATTTGCATCATCCTCACAGCTCCATTCAGATGGATTCTTCTCAATATCTTACATAATTCATTCAACCCATTTATTGGAGAATATAGTTTCAAGAGATTCTCCAACCTTGTCGGGTACCATCTGCTTGATAGGTTCATCATGTGTAGTTTCAACAGTGGTTGGTTTTTTTGGTTCAACAAATTTACTAATCACCATAGCAAAGGTGTTGTCAACCTCCTCAACTTGTTTCATCTTTATTAAGACCTCAATTACTTCCTGGTCAACATCATCATCATTCTGATCTACAGTCTTGGCAATGTTTGCTTGTTCAATCAAAGGATTCTTGGTCAGCCAGCTCTTCTGCAGTCATAGTTTGGGCAATAAATTCCCTTTCCATTGTCTCTCTCACTATATTGGCATGCCTCTTGGCAGCTTATACATTTTTATCCTCATCATTTACATCTTGTGTATCAACAGGCTTATCATCATATTCAGATTCAACTATAGCTTTCCCTTTTTCCTTTCTAATTCTCTCTTCTACAGATTGAGTGGGAAAATTGTTAATATCATCCTCCAATATCTTTAACTCTTCTTCATCAGCCATAATTTCCATCTCCTTTCTTATCAAATCCTCATCAAAATCTCCATACAGGGTATCCAAGTCATCATTATCTTGTGCAGCCTTCTTGGAACTTTCTTCAATTGTTACGTGATCATTAAGAACCAGTTCCTCATCTACTGCACCTTCATGCATCACTTCATCAGTGGCAACCACATCATCTGCAATGGCTTCTGTTGTTAAAAATTTTCAATTGAGTGATCAATTATAACAACATCATGTTCATTCAATATCTCCCTTTCTCCTTCCTCAGTCACCACATTCTTCTTTGATAATATATCCTAAGCATCATAGTTTTGCTCACCTCCATCTGGGTCATCTCCCTCATACCCTTCATCATCAAATCCTCTTTCAATACTTTCATCAATATCACTGTCATCATACATATTTTGAATATTATTTATGTTGAGTATTATATTTTAGACCGACGCATCGAATCGTTACTCGTTAATAATAAAAAATTAAAAAAAGACTACAAGATATTATAATGAGTAATTGAAGCATCTGACAGGTGAAATATTAGATTATATTTTATTACTTTGGTCTTATCCATGTGGCAGTGGAGTGAAGACCAAGGCACAAGACTAGCATAAATAGATGATATAGGTCATTTGTTTAGGTCATGTGTGCATTGAGAGATTTTTTATTGTGTTGAAATTTTCCCCCGAGGAAGAGCTCTCCTCGGGTGGCCGTTTCTTTATGATTATGTATGTATGAATGTATGTATGAGGGCTCTTCATGAGAATCATTCGGTTAAAGAAAATCATACTTCTACATCTATCTTTTGTGTTTTGATTACAATTGTTCATCCTATTATTGATTGTTAATAAAATCGAACTCTCCACATCCGTCCATTATTATCTTTCAAGAGTGAATACGTGTTGTGATTCGATCCATGAACCGAGCTCGTTTATCACCGATTATTCACGCTTCCGCACCGGGTCTCGGTTCTGTCAATTGGTATCAGAGCGGGTTATCGAATTGTTCAGACTAACCGCTGAACTAGATTTAATTCGCTCTTGAATCCGCCATGGATGTTAAACTTGAAGTTTGTTGAAGTTTTTGTGGGTTTTTGCATTGATTTGGATGAACTTTGATGATTGAAGGATTATAGATGTGGATTGATGTTTGGGTCGATGATTTGTTTGGAGATTCAACATCAATTTCCTGTTTATATATTCATTTCATCCAGATCTATTGATTTTGTTTCCTTTTTGGTCGAACTCGTCTATATTTGATGTTCTAGATTGAATTATTTGATGAAATGGATGAATGATTGGTTATGGAATGTTGATTTCGTGATAGGTTGATGAGATTTCAATGATTAATTTCATGTTTGAAGTCTTTAATTTCGGATTTGAAAGTTAGGGTTCTTATGTTCAAAGTTTGGGGGAAACCAAAATCGATGTTACTTAGGGAATATTGTTGACTGATTCTGATTCGTATGGTGATTATGGTGTTTTTGGAGATAGTTTGGAAGATTAATTTCTAGATTTGGAGATTTGTTTTAGCCCTACATGAGCAGATGTTGATAAAAGTGTTCGAGCTGGCAGTTTATTGCTGACAAACGTTGTTACCATGCTGAAATTTGCTGATTAAAATGGGTTGTTATGAACTGATTATGTTGTTGTTTTTTTTGTTGATATTGCTGATTTTTCTGCTGAGTTTTGCTGCTGTTTCTGCTGACAAAACGTGATGAAACGCACTGTTTAAGTGCTGAAACGCACTGTTTTAGTCCTAAAACGCACTCTTTAAGTGCTGAAAATTGCTGAAACGTGTTTAAACGAGCTGAAATACACTGTTTTGTTACTGAAATGTGCTGAAAGTTGATGTAACGAACTTAAAGTTGCTGAACTGCTGTTAAACGAGCAGAATTAGCTGAAAAAAACTGCTAAAATGAATTGAAATCTGATTAAACATGCTGATTTTGCTGCTGAAACAGGCCAAAAACGCGCTAAAACTGCTGATTCATTGCTGAAAACGCGCTGATTTGTGCTTAAACGAGCTGTTTAACGTGTTGAACAGCTGTTAAACGAGCTGAAACGACTGAAATTGCTTATTAGTTGCTGAAATGTGCTGATTTGTTGCTGTTTTTGCTCATATACGAGCTGGACGTGCTGTTTTTGCTGCTGAAAAGGGGCAAATATGCACTGAAATTTGCTGATTTATTGTTGTTAAAATGTGCTATTAACAGGCTGATTATTTGCAAGGGTATTTCAGCCTTTTTATAGCTGGTACGTGTTCTAAAACCGAAGATACGGGGATTATATGCTCCAAATGTTAAGTGATTTAAGCCCAAGCACAAAAAGATAAGTTCTTAAGGCTTCGAGCACATAACTTTGACCACAAGCACTAAATTTTTGTTTCGAGTACATAAGTATTTGTCGAGCATGTGATGTTTTAAGTCTCGAGCACATCGTGTTTTACTGAGCATATCAATATTCATCTCGAGCACATATTATCTCAATCACATCTTGTGTGCACGAGCATATCAAGAGTTTTGATGGAAAAAACTTTTTGCTCACTAGCATGCTTTGTGCTAGTAAAGAAAACCTTCATGAAATCACTGCATCTTTTTACTCTCAAGCACATTGTGTGCTAGTGAATAGAGTTTGTGTTTGTGAAATATTTCATGTTTTTGGAAGAAATTTTTTGGATATTGATGCAATTGACTTATAAAGTCAAACGGGTCAAGATGAAGAAAGGAATGTATACTCGCTTATCTATTGACTTTTTGACTATGTGTTCTTAATGAAAAATGTTTATCCAAGTATGAGTAACTGTCGGGAAGTGACTTTTCTGGTCAACTCAGCCGTTGACTGTGACGGGTCAACGTGGGGTATTTTGGTCATTTTTGAAGACTTTTTGACCAAATATTGGGCAAAAATCGCAAAATTTCAACTTTCAACAAGGTGCTTACAAGAACAAGATGGTTGATTCATCCTGATCATTTCAAGAGTTGACCATGTCAAATTTCAACTTTCAACCACAAAAGGTATCTTTTAATGCGTTTATTTTGAATATTTATCAACAATTCTTGATAGGGATGGTCAAGATTGTTTGAATTGAAGATGTTCACCCTCACTTGATTTAAGGACAGATTCGTTTATGACATTGCAACAAAATTGGGGAAGAAAAATTATATGAAATTTCATTGCAAATTTTGGTCGAATAGAGTGAAAGACTCACTTCAAAGAAAATTTTGAGTTTATTTCCTTTTGCGGTTTCGGATTAACTCGTAGTTGATCATTGAAGTTTGAATCCTTGATCTTATGCCTATACAACTATATTCAAAAGAGATAAAGAGAATATGATTTGAAATTAAAAATGGGAGACGCTTATAGTGTGGGGGAGAATTTCTATGAAAGGCATTGGGCTATGAGGTGATCGTGAAAGTTATTCGATGGCATCGGTCTAAGGGGAAGATTATTGAGTATTATATTTTAAACCGACACACCCAATCATTACTCGTTTATAATAAGAAATTAAAGAAAGACAACAACCTATTACAACAAGTAATTGAAGCATCTGACGGGTGAAATATTATATTATATTTTATTACTTTGGTCTTATCCAAGTGGCGGTGGAGTGAAGACCAAGGCACAAGACTAGTATAAATAGATGATTTAGGTCATTTGTTTAGGTCATATGTGCATTGTGAGATTTTTGAATGTGTTGAGAGTTTGTCCCCGGGGAAGAGCTCTCCCCGGGTGGTTGTTCTTTATGATTATGTATGTATGAATGTATGTATGAGGGTTCTTGATGAGAATCATCCGGTTAATGAAAATCATACTTCTACATCTATCTTTTGAGTTTTGTTTACAATTGTTCATCCTATTATTGATTGTCAGTCAAATCAAACTCTCCACATCCGTCCATTATTATCTTTTAAGAGTGAATACGTGTTATGATACGATCCATGAACCGAGCTCGTTTATCACCGATTATTCACGCTTTCACAATGGGGCTCGGTTTTGTCAAATTAGTCCATCTTCAGTCTGCACCTTAACATCTATTATTTCCTCATCAGCAACAGTGGCCATTGGAACATTCTCCCCCTGTTTTGGTACAGCTGAGGTCGTCTCAACCTCAGCCTCCAGGGCTTGAATTTTAAATAAAGCTTGGGCCAGCTGTTTCAAAACTATACTTTCCGAGTACACTTTGCTTCAAAATATACTTGATTGAATATTTGATAACAATCTATGAAATTTCGAGTAGCGTTTGAGTTATTCAGAAGAACGAGCAAGGTTGTTAATATATGTTTAGCCAAGCAAACATAAGTGAATATACTTTCCTGGTAAGGTTTACAAACATGTGCTTTAACGAGCACAGTTTCAAATGGGAAAACATTATCGGACAAGGTTTGAATTGAAATAATATTTACAAGGATAACGTTACTATTTGACAGCTATTTAATGACTAAAATACGCTCAAAAGTATATGTCGGTTCGTCATCCGCCATATCTGTTCAAATAAAAACACATTCAAAGAAAATATTAGTCATAAAGTTCATATCTTTGAGGAGGTGGCATACATGATCAGGTGGCTACAAAGGTCCAGTATTCTATTTGCTTTGACAGAGTGCCCTGTACTTTATAGAAATCATCTTTTGGATTTCTGGCGCTCTGCTGAACTGATAGGTTATCACGATAGTAGGCGTTTAGATGCTACCATGAAAACTCACGAAATACGGGTTACGAAAAGACTTATTCGTAGATGTATACAACTACATGATGATGACCACAATCCGATAAACTTTACCACATATAATCTTCTGAAGATTTTTACACAAACGATGGGTTATCAATGGAATGTAAAGGAAGGACAATTTCAAAAGGGAATGTTCCCAAACTTGTAATGGTTTTTGATTCACCACATCATACTAGGATTTGCCCCTAAGAAGGGATGATGAACTCTTAGGAGTCGGGATTTGGCGAGTGCAACAGTTGCAGTGGTTTATGACCTTCCACTTAATTTCTCGAAGATGATCTTTGAAGGAATGGTCAGTATATTGCGGAAGCCTAACAAAGAAAAATTCTTAACCTATCCCAGATTTTTCCAGATTATCTTTAACCAAGTGTTACAAGATTTACCCATGATGGGAACCACTCATGTGCTTCAAAATCCTAATGTCTACAAACGGATTGCTACATTGGCAAGCACAAGCCGTTTTAACCCACACGCTAAGTTTGATATTCTTCTGTGGTTAATTGATCATGATGCAGACATAATACCTGTACCAGAGTTAACCTCTAAAGAGGAAGAGGAGGATGTGATGGATGTTTATGATAATGATTCTGATGGAGAGAGAGACGGACGGACAATTGACAGACACCTAAATTTATTGACAACGATTTGACGGCTGACATATTCTTACGGATATTCTACCTAGAATCATATCATTCCTTTCTTAGAACCCTAATGATTTCCTTTTTGTAATCGACTTACTATTTATGGAAAACTTTTGAGTATTTGTGTGTGTGTGAGTATGTCTTTATTGTGTCCTTCAAGCAACAATTAGCGTGTCATTGATTCCGCCTTTAATACACTATTATTCTTCTCCAATCTAGCCGTGTTGTTAACCTTCTTGTCAACACTTTTTATGTGGGTTAACACATATATGGATTGAGTGATCAATCGGGATCGACAAGTGGTATCAAAGCTGAGCTCGACTATCTTGGTGAAGAATATGTTGCTAATTATTGACTGAATATGTTTGATTTGAGTATAAAGGGTGACGTCAGCTAAGCACTGTTCCATTGAAGAGTTACGTCAGCAGCTCTGCTTTTATTTATTCATATCTGCCTTGTTTTACGGTTTAAAAGTTTCATATTCCCTAGAACTTTTTTTATTGTTATTCTTAATCTTGCTTTATTCAGACCAGATTCATCTGATCTGAGAATCATACCTCAGATATGATAATTTTTAGAAAAGTTTAAATTAAGTTTTTAAGTAGAAATGTTTTTAAGTCTTTGCGTTTGCTGTAAAATATTTTACAAAATGTCTGGTTACGAGGAGCAGGAGGTCTCCATTAACAAAATTTCAAGGCTCTATGGACAGGAAAACTATTTTAAGTGGAAAGTTTTGTTCGAAGCCACGGTTTGTTACAATGACATGGACATGTGGAATTCCATCAAGAATTGACAATATGTACCTGAAACAGGAGCAAATGCAAACCAAGCCGTTGGTGATAGGATGAGAAAAGTGGATGATAGAGCTCTTGCTATGATCAAATTAGGTCTATCTTGGGGAATTCTGACCAAGGTTTCACATCATACCACTGCCAAGGCTATGTATGATGCAATTCTTGAAATTTTTGAAGGGAATTCTGAGTTGAAGAAAATCAAAAAGGCAAGGCTCAAGCAACAACTTGAAAAATTCAAATACAAAGAAGGTGAAAGGCTGAAATCAATTCTCGAAAGATATTTGGCAATATTGTATGAGCTCAGGACCACAGAATATGTCATGACTAATTCGATTTGAACAAGAAACTGTTGTCATCTTTTCCTAAGGAGTGGTACACAGCAAGCAAGTTCATCATTCAAAAATCGAATTTTGAACAGCTCAAGCTTGATGATGTGATAAGTTTTTTTAAAGCTGCTGAATAGAAATGATAGAGAATGAGATGATAAAGGAAGAAAGACCATGTTTCCAAGTGACAAATACAAATGCACTCATTGCTCCCATGGGTAACTTAACCACCAAAAATAAAAAACAAATACCTATCATTGAGGAACCTACTGAACGTGGTGTTGATGCACCAAAGTCCAACTCATAGATGATAATGATACAGCCTCTATGGCTAGTGGACATTTGCCATATGTTGGTGGAAATGGTGGCCAAGGAAGTGAAACTCAGGTATTGTTTTCTATGTTCACAGACTCCAATAATGCTTTTGTAGCTAAGAATATGGTTCACACTAGCATTGTCCAAGATGACTTAGAACAGATTGATGTAGATGATCTTGAAGATATGGATTTGAAATGGCAAAGTGCAATGTTGGCTCTCAGAAGCAAAAGGCTATATAATAGGACTGGTAGATCTCTTCTATCAAGGCCTAATGAAAGAATTGGATTTGATAAGTCAAAGGCCATTTGCAATAACTGCCAACAGCCTGAACATTTTTCTAGTGAGTGCAATCAGCCAAGAAACTTTCAAGGGAATCAGTATCAGACCAGCAACCAAGAAATCATAACTAGTTTCAGCTGAACCAGCCAAAAAACAGCAACTACAATAGTTTCAACAACAACAACCCCAACATTAACAACAACTACCAGCAACCTCAAATGAACAATCAACAGGTATTACCTCAGAACCAAAATTACCAGAGAAATACTAATTAACTTCCTCCAAATGCTCCAAACAACAACAATAGAAACAACCAAAACTAGCCTAGACATCAAGGAAATGTAGCACTTGCTGCTCAACAAGAAGGTGGTTTTGATTGAAGTGATCATGCGGAAGATATAACCAAGGCCAATGTTGCATTCATGGCAAAAGTTGAAAATGAAGGTGGATCTTCTTCTTCTCACGTACATCTAACTCCACAATTGAATTACTTGAAACAATTGATGCATTGAATGTGGAAGTAGGCAAGTTGGAGAGTGAATGCTTTAGAAAAAAGAGCATGATAAATGTGTATCAAGCTACTGATGTGACTTATGAAGAAAATACCAAAAGCTTTGAAGAAGATTGCATGAAAAACTACAGGACTCAGTCAAGGTATTTGACTGAGATTGAAGGACTAAAGAAAATGGTTATTGAAGAAAAGGTGAGAAATACCACACTACAAGTTTAAGTTGAGTTTCGGAAGAATCTAGTATCCAATGGAAACATATTTGATATTTTTAAAAAAGTTAAAGAAGAAGACAAATACAAAGTTGTTCCTCCACCTTTTAACAGTAGTTATTCTCTCAAAGTTGACAAGGAGAAAAGAGAGGCTTATCTCAACCAATTCATAGATGTGTTCAAATACAAGGAAGAACTCACTGAACATTATGAAAAAGTTATTGTTGATGAACAAGGAGAATTTGTTTTGAAAGAAGATGAGAAAGATGAAAAGTCAGTTGGTGTACAAGTTTCGGAAGATGACTTCAATGAAGATGATTTGGACAAGGATGATTTAAATGACTCCAGTGATAAATGTTTCAAATAAAGAAATCCGAGCTGCAGAAATAAACAGAAGGATGAAGAAGCCTGACTCAATTGATTTACTTCCATTATTTCCTCGCACTACAACAAAAATGAAAAGACTAAACGAGATGATGAGAAGAGAACATGTGTCATTTGACATATGTGAACGATCCAAGATGGCAAAAGTGGCATACAATGCTGTAAGGCCACGAAGTAGAGAAGTATTAAGAAGAATCAAGAACAATAACAAAAAGAAACCAAAGGAAACTTTCTCAAGTGATGAATTCATTCTAGTATACCGTGTTTTCTCTAGTCAAGAACTGTTTGACATTGGTGAAGTTGAAACCATGGAAGAATAAGAGAAAAGACAATCAAGACATAAAGGAAACTTGGATGATGAGCCAATGAGATTGGAAAAGATCAATTTTGTTAAAAGCAAAGTGGAGAGGCAAGACATTAAAATTGAAGAAATTGTGCCATTCTCCATAAACTTTGATGGGTTCAAAACTTAGAAGACACTTGGGATTGAGCCACCTAGATCAAGTGAGAGATTCAAAAAGGGAAATACTCATAAAAGTTTCAAAGGAAGAGTGTGACGTAAAAAATGTGATGAATATGGTCACCACACTGATTCTTGTCATGAAAGGTTCAATTTCAAACAATTCCATGTTCCAGATGAAACTTGATTTGGTCAGGATTTTGTATTATACAAACAGAAGTATGATGAATATTTGGGAAAAGGAAAGGTGTGTGAACATGAGACAGTGAACAAGGTTGAGCAAAATGTTGTTAAAAGTGAAAAGAAAGATGGGAAAACATATGTAAAACCAAAGAATATTTTGACTGAACAAGTCAACAGAAATAAGCTTCCTTTCAAAACTGAATCTGCTGTGAAAAGGAACATACAACCATTGAGAATTGTTCCTAATCAAGACTCAGTATCAGTTAAATCTGATGATTCTCAAAGATCACCAAACAGTGGAAAGAAAGGGAAAAAGGATACTTTCTCAAGAAAGAATCCAAAAGAATTAAGATGAGAAGTTCCTAATGAAAAATGGGTTTGAGCCTCATGGATTTCCGCGGAAACCAAGAGGTGAAGTTTAAGTATCAAAGAAATTTGATGTGAGAGATTTTACTAGTGAAAAGGATTATGTGGCGCAAGAGTGCAAAAGCATAATTCCTTATGTGAAGACCCTAAGCCCAACTGATAGTGGCTATGAAACTAATGAATCGGATGCTTGTGAAATTGTTTATGAAGACCCCAAGCTTGTTCCTATCACATCCAATGCAACTATTGTTATTGAAACAGATGATTTGCAAGTTGATTTAGCTTGCACTTCACCACCCAACTACTTATTTTTCTCTTTGATTTGTGCAGGAGCAGTCCACTCCACTGAATGAAGTATGGTACATGGATAGTGGGTGTTCTCGGCACATGACTTGTGACAAAAGGTCGCTTTTTAATTATGAAGAGAAATTTGAGGGTCCAGTAACTTTTGGTAGTGATGAGAATGGTGGTAAAATTGTTAGGAAAGGGATTCTAACCAATGGCAAGGTTCATTTGACAATTTTTTTTATAGAAGGATTACAATATAACCTCTTAAGCATGTCTCAAATGTGTGATAAGGGTAATAAGGTGGGATTTGATGATTCACGTTGTTTCATCCTGAAACCTAAATTTGTAATTCCAACTGACATGATTATGATGATGGCCCCAAGAAATGACAATCTATATGAACTGAACATGAAATAAGCTTTTTCCAGAGGAGCTACCTGTTTTTTTTCTAAAGCCACTGAAAATGAATCAAAATTCTGGCATAGAAAACTGTGTCTCAACCTCAAGAACATGAACAAACTGGTCAAGGGTGATCATGTGATTGGTCTACCCACTAGAGAGTTCAAACTGGATGACAATTGTCATAAGGGTAAGCAGCAGAAGTCTTCATGCAAGACAAAACTTATAAACACAATTGATCAAGTGCTTGAAACGCTTCATATGGATCTTTTTGGCCTTGTGAGTGTTCCAATGATGTGTTGTAAAACACACGTATTTTCCATATCTTTTTATCATCTTTTTTTTTACTAATTTATATAATAAGTAATTCTTTTAACTCGTTTTAGCTTGATCTTACAAAGTTTATTATTTTGTGTAGGTGACGAGTTTTAAAAGAGAAAAGGAACGGGTTTTGGAAGACATAAAAGGCTTACATGATCAAGTTTTGAAGACCAAGTTAATGCCCGAACCAAAAGCCCATTGGTATAACCCTTACTTGTTACTATAATATAACATAGAAAAAATAAAAAAAACTAAGGATATTAGTCTAATCGCCGATAGGAAGTTAAAAAAAAAAGAATTAAAGGTTGTTTTTGGTTCTTGGTCGGCTTGGATTTTGTTATTTGTGTTTCCTTTAAGGAAACACATTTACAATTTGTGTGATGAGGATTTAATCCACGAGAGCATAAAACACAAAAAAAAAAGAACACAAAAAAAGATTAATAACCAACACCCTAGCTGGTCCGATCGAGATTTTGGCAGCCACCAAGGAGTAAGAAAAAATATTTTTGCAAGCTTTGTGGTGGCTAGGAGAGGAAGGAGATTGTTAAGGACAACTTGGTACAGCAGCTACGGGTCATCAACATCAAGAAACTCAGCCATATAACTTAAGTAATCATCCATAAACTTTGTCTTTTGTTCAAGAACCCTAACTTGTTAAGTTTAATCTTTTATGTTGGATTGTTTTGCAAATAACTTAGAGATTGACTTGTTCTTGATTGTTCTTGATCATTGAATGAGTTTTATTATGTTTATGTTGATGTTTATGATGTTTAAATCCATTGTTGGCTGTTGTCCAAACTTAATGTGTAGCTAAACTTGTTTGTTCTACCTAGGTTAGATGATTATTTTTAGGTTTTAGTAAGTAGTTTGGATTGTTGATGATCATGGCTTGAATTCTTAATGTAAAGTTTATTTTAACATTGAATTAGGTTGTGTTTAGTGGCTGTGGATTTGTTAATTACACTCATATACCTCTTGCTTTGATTAATTGAATGAGTTTTGATTGATTGTTGCTTGTTAGGACCCTTTACTTGGTGTTTAGGGTTTGTTTGCGGGAAGTACAACCGTAGGTTTTAAGTGAGTGTATTAATTGAATATAATCGGCGGGTATACACCTTCTTAGAGACCGAGAGGTGATAGGAAGTAAACTCGCCTCATAGCTTTTACTTGTTAGGATTAGGATCGCGCGAGAGTGGGTTCCGTTCTTGTCGGGTTTGGGTTTGTGAGCGATTAGTTGCCTAGTTAAAGTTGAAATAAATTGTTCCTCTATCCTTGGTTGCGTAGTATTCGTCTCCATTAGGGTAGTGTGTCGGTGAGATCGAGAGGAGAGTCGGCATTAGAGCACTTTAACAATTCCTCACCCGGTTTTGTTCTTAAAATCAACTAAGTGTAGGTTAGGGTTTGTTAGTGAGACCGAGAGGTAATTTAGCTTCCTGAGTGAACCTAAGTTGTAGCATTCCTTAGGAACCGGTGTCGTGATATTCTTCAATCAAATAGCTTACTATACCTTCAATAGAATTCTTACCTAGGTAGACGTTTTTCCCATTGATAAATCGTAGTTTCACAGTTTCGTCAGTTTTTTTAATTTGAGCCTTTAAGTTAATTTAAGTTAGGTTAAGTATTTAATAATATAAAAATCATTTAAAATACATTTTTCTTAGGTGAGTCTTATTTAGGGTTAAGTATTAGATACGTTTTCAAGTGTCCTTGTGTTCGACACTCGGACTTCCTTAGTGCTATACTATTAGTGATCGGTACACTTTCCGGTTTTGTGTGGATTCTGTAGGATTTTCGTTTAATAAATTTAAAGCTTAGTTGTGAGAGCATCGTTATACACACACCAAGTTTTTGGCGCCGTTGCCGGGGACACGGTTTGAGGCGTATTGAGAACGACCCGAGTTAGGATTTTCCTATTGTATTTTCGTATATTTAGATTAGATTAGTTATTTTAATTAGTTTAGTTTTAGTTTAATTTTATTTTAAGTATTTTATTCTATTTTTATCCCGGGCACTTGATCACGGGCACAGCCTTTTGTGCCCGTGATCCTTTTCTTTTGGGTGTTCTTTAAAGGAAATATATTCGGACGAAACGTTAGAAAGCCATGGTGCAAAGTGTGTGGCTGAGATCACTTGGTACATGATGCTTATGAGCAAAGAAGGATAGAAACCGAGGCACAAAAGGCTGACTTCGAATCACTTTGGGTAGAGCCTCCATACCGTTTCGCATATGATCTGATGGGAAACTTCTTAGGGTATAGAGATTCATTGGGAAATATATTAGAGCCCACCCCGGAATTGGAGGCAATAATGGACGATGTACTGCACGCTATTGTGAATGACTCGGTATATGCTCCACCTCCGAGTCAAACGCTTATCGAACCCATAAGTGAGATTGAGGATTCAAGAGTAGGGGAAGAGATAGAGGAGGAGCATTTGTCCTCATGTGATGAAGAAGGTGAGAATCCACCCGGACATGAAACAGATCCACTTGATGCATCACACCTGTATTGTGAGAATGATATGACTGAGGATTTAGAAGAAGAACACCAAAAATCTGAACTGGTTAAAGAGGCGAATGCGGTTGTCTTGGATATTGGGGGTTGTCATGAAGAGCTTGGGGAGGATACCTTTATGGAAGTAGATGATATGAAATTTGACCCGGGAGGTGACACTGGTCCGGAAAGATTAATTTTCAGAGACACACCACAAAAGAGGGAACATGTATACTTGGATCAAACAAACTTGAAGGTGAGGATACGACATACGAAACAACATAAAAAGTTGACACACAGCAAAGATAACGAATTTGCATGCAGTTTTACCAAAATAAGATGATAATTTAATGCTAAAAGGTGTACACTTCGTGTTACATCAAACATCCCCACACTTGAACTTTGCTTGTCATCAAGCAAATGAAACAAACTCCACAAAAACAAGAATAACCCGCAAGCAATAATCATTCAATTTTTTTAAAAGATTTTCAAGCAAGCACTATTGATATTTCCAAAAAAGCATATTAAAAATGAAGACATAGTCTAAAGAACATTACATTTGTTGGCATCACATTCCCACCTTGCAAACCTCACAATGTTCACTCATGCACTCGTGTTGAGTCAAAGAATTGACCTAAGAGAAGTATAAGGAAGATTGGAATCTTCTCAACCTCCTTAGAAATCGATAAGTATGGATATCCGAGCACACTTGGATTTCCGGGCAAGGTTTTCTTACCCTAGCAAGGTATTTTGTCCATCGGGCAAGGTTATTTTGACCATCGGGCAAGGTTATCTTCTAGAATTCTTCTTTAGTGTATACCCGAGTAGGGTTCACTATGTCTAGCAGGATTGTTCTTCAAAGCCGAGTAAGGTTTACCTCCGGGTAAGCTCTTGGCTAACCAAGCTCATGAAGCCAAGTGATTGGAAGATCGGGCAAGGTATTCATCAATAATACAGTGGTCCGAGTAAGCTTGGTGTGAGTAATGATATATTCCATGTAACATCGGCCAGGGTTTAACTCAAGCAGGGTACAGTGCTACCGGGCACACTTTTCTAATAAGCTATTTCTTAGCAAGGAGTTGAAGGGACCATTGAAGAACAAGGTTGCTCATAAGATCATGTCGGGCAAATTCTAGTATGATCAAGAAGATTAAAGTCTGCTAGGTGAGTATTTTCCTTTGGAAAATACTCTAAGTAAAGCCTACCCAGAAAAATGTTTCCAAGCACACTTCAAGTTTACCAGGTCTACCCGAAGAAGACAAGGCACAAGCCTACCCGGATAAGACAACTTATGCAAAGTCTACTCGGAAGACCTGTTTTACACTTAGCATAGTTTTAAATATGTAATTTGAATATGTATTTTATATTTAGGGTTTCTAGATGGAATGACAACTGTCTTGAGCTGTCAGGCCTATAAAAGGAATACTTTAGGGCACGCCTCAAGGACGGACGGACATAGACTATTCAGAGAATATTTGTTAAGCGTGACGGTTGTCATAGAATAGTACGGACATAACTTTCCATCAAGAAACCCTAGATTGATTAACATTTGTATGACTTGTTTATATAAATGGAAATATTTTGAGTGATTCATGTGTGTTAGTTACCTGTTATTGATCTTTTAGCAACTACACTGTTTTGTTATTGATTCTTCCTTTAACAAACGGTTTTCTTTCCTAAAATAGCAACCGTCATTAACTCTCTTGTCGACACATTAAATGTATGAGTTATGACTTGATTGTGAGATTGTGTGTGATTATTTGGGACCGACAAGTGGTATCAGAGTTTGTTTGTTGCTGATTTGGGTAAAGAAATTGTTGATGATTGAAGACCTGTGATGAACAATGAGGTAAGCAGAATACTGTTTCATTAAAGAGTGACGTCAGCTACTCTGCTCTTCATTTCCGTCCAGATCTGCATATTACCGGTGTTTTCTTTTACTTATTCTAGTTAAAGTTTACATCTTTATTGCTTAATCATTCTCTAATCAAACCAGATACATCAGGCCTAAAGATCCGGTTCTCAGATCTGATCATTTTCAAAAACTGTTTTTACTGATTAACTGATTTTGTCTTTCAAAATGTCTGATTACGAAGAACAAGATGTTTCTACTAATAAGATTCCTAGACTTTATGGACAGGGAAATTTCACAAAATGGAAAGTCTTATTTGAAGCAGCCGTTTGCTATAATGATGTGGATATGTGGAATTCAATGAAGAATGGTCCACGGGATAATACTGAAGGTGCAAATGCAAATGCAACTGCTGCTGTGTGTGAAAGATTGAGGAAGGTGGATGACATGGCCTAAGCTATGATCAAGCTAGGACTGTCTCGGGAGATTTTGACCAAGGTTGCACATCACACAACTGCTAAGGCAATGTATGATGCAATCCTTGAGAGAGCTATATCAGCCATGTGC
>NW_027500527.1:0-39752 GCF_021521415.1 Bidens hawaiensis
GCATGTAGGATGCTTAAATCTCTCGAACTTTGCTCTGATGCCAACTTGAAAGGCCCCGGCACCGGTAGCCCTACTTTAGCGTTGGATTTACTCATAAACGCAGTTCTAAATATCAGAGTTAATTAAAACATTCGCGGAATATAAAAGCTTTCATAAAACATTTCGTAACAAAACACGTCTTGTCTTAAAACATCATTTTGTCTTTCAAAATTAACGAACATTAACTTAAACGTCTTGAGTCTTCCGATGCCAGCCTCTTATTCAGTGCCACGTGTCTCCTCAAGCGAGCTGCCTCATCCTACTCACCTGCGTGCATACTAAAAGTCAGCTACGCTGAGTGAGTTCTAGTTAATCGTACGCCATACAATACAACACATACATACATATCCGAAGATACATATCCATACTTCACTAGTTACCCTTCTGTTCTACATACATACTTGCTACCATACATACATATCTACAATCACTAACCTCAGTCTACTGAGAGTACGTTCATAGTCCGCCGTCTATACCTGTACTCACGATCGTGAACACGTAAAAGGTTCGCAGTCCTTACCTATGTTCACCATTCATGGTACGTACAAGGTCCGCGGTCCTTCCCTATACCATCATACATCCACAACACGTACAAGGTCCACGGTCCTTCCCTATGTTGCAACCTAATTCATAGCACGTACGAGGTCCGCAGTCCTCCCCTATGCTAAAGCACGTATAAGGTCCACAGTCCTTTCCTGTGCTGACGCCTATCTATATTACGTATAAGGTCCGCAGTCCTTATCTACGTTACGTATAAGGTCCGCAGTCCTTATCTACGTTGGCGTCTATCTCCTATAACACGTATAAGGCCCACCGTCCCTATCTACGTCTACATCTATCATCTACATCACGTATAAGGCTCGCAGTCCTTAACTACGCCATCACCTGCCAAGTCTATGTCCAACAGAAGTTAGAGGGATTTGCCATCCTAACTTACTATGTCAAACGTAAAACTCACATACCATTCGTGTACCTGTATACACATACTTCACATATACAATAATTACATTATAGCATAAGAACACTCTAGGCGTTCTTTACATCCTTCATTTAACAACCATACCCCTTTCGTTACGTGCAATATCCGAAGATCGTTCACGCCCCGACAAGTATTCATTTGTAATATTCATACATCTTCGATATATAATATTCGTACCTATTTTAAACCTGACAGTACGCGCAATATCCGAAGATCGTTCGCGTACCGACAAGCAATCATTCATATCCATCACATATATCACATATGGCATACACTTATCACTTAGGATAAATGTATTAACAACACATCGAGTATGCACACAGCCCCGAAAACATAACAAGGAATGGGGCTAGAAACTCACCTGAACTCTGCTTCTTCCTCTGATAGTTGTAAATCCCTTCTTTAACTGTGCTCGGCTGACTGTATAAGTTACACGTATCAATACTCGCCTGATCTAATCTGGTGGCCTAGTATTAGCTTACTTTTACTTATCGTTTTAATCTATTCTCTAATCGAACTTGACTTTAGGCGAAGTTAAACCTTAGGCGAACTTTGCTTTAGGCGAAGTTAAACCTTAGGCGAACTTAGCTTTAGTCGAAGTTGTCATCAGGCGAACTTGGCTTTAGGCGAAGTTGTCGTCAGGCGAACTTGGCTTTAGGCGAAGTTGTCGTCAGGCGAACTTGGCTTTAGGCGAAGTTGTCGTCAGGCGAACTTGGCTTTAGGCGAAGTTGTCGTCAGGCGAACTTGGCTTTAGGCGAAGTTGTCATCAGGCGAACTTGGCTTTAGGCGAAGTTGTCATCAGGCGAACTTGGCTTTAGGCGAAGTTGTCATCAGGCGAACTTGGCTTTAGGCGAAGTTGTCATCAGGCGAACTTGGCTTTAGGCGAAGTTGTCATCAGGCGAACTTGGCTTTAGGCGAAGTTGTCATCAGGCGAACTTAGCTTGCAGGCGAAGTTCATCAGGCGAACTTAGCTTGCAGGCGAAGTTGTCGTCTGCAGCTACTGTTCGTTCTTAAATCCCTTAATCACCTTCGTTTCTTAACCAAATAACTCGATTTAGGTACCCACGGGATCGTCTGACCAGCGCCTACAAACCCCAACCATCAAATTGACCTAACATCGATGTTTAAAGGGTGCGATTTAGGCATATAGGTTACGGGTTCTTTTTATCAATCGATTAACCCATCAAATCATAACCATTTTCAGTAAGATTAGCTTTGTTGGATTCGTTTTTACCATACAAACTCAGATCTATCATTTCTCAAATCAACCCGAACCTACACGAACGATTTCTAACTATAAACATACCTTGAACGAGTCGAACTACGAACACGGTTAAGCCTTGATGTTGTTTTGGTCCGTCACAACGTTCCAGCACCAACAAGCTCGGGTTTTCGCCTTCGGATCTTGGTTCGGGTCGTGTGTGTTTTGGGTGTGTGTGTATGGAATATGTGAGAATGAGGATTAAATGGTGGTTAATGGTATTTATATTTAGGGATCATGGGCTTAAGCCCATGGACTCTCCTTCCTTCTTTCATAACCCAAGTCCATAACCCATATCCATTACCCAACACTAGCCCGACCCATACCAACTCCTACTCTATTTATTTATTTCCCGATAACCCGAGTAAACTTTCCCTCTATTATTAAGTAATATAATTAATATCATTTTGGAAATTTCGGGATGTTACAACAGATCAATTAGAAGTTGTTAATTAATAAATAATCAAATAGAACAACAATCATTTTGAAAAATTGTTATATTGATTAAATAACCTGCATATCTAGTCCGAAACACCTAAAGTAAATATAAATAAGTATAACTAATCCAAGTTTTCCATTCATATTAAGGGACCGTCAAAAATAAATAATAATTAATAATTATAAAAAGGTATTTACCATATAATTTCTAGGTGGATGGAGAACAACTCTAAAGAAACTTGGCCCTATCGATCGATAAAAAAACGTGTATCCGCATATGCTGGTAAGATTAAATTAAATTTCATCATTCAAGTAATTGGCTATTAAGTACATAGAACCAATCGATCTAGTAATTGAAGTAAAAAAAACAAACTAATTTTTGTTGCTTAATAAAAAATGAACAGACTCATACATCTTAGTCCAATAAGTTTATGAAAAAGCCATCACATTCGAAAGTGTGCATACAATTAATGGATGCAAAGAGGGGAAAAAACTGGACAACGTAATCGAAGCATACAATTAATCGACATATGGAGGCATTAATCGAATAAATAATCGGTTGTTATCATATTCAATCGGAAAATACATATTTGGGGTATTGTTAGTGTTTTCATACAATCGGAATAGGGATTTTGGGGAAAATAAGATTTGATAACCAGTTAGAATAGGAATTGGGGTATGAAATTTGCATTCAATCGAAAATACAAACCGAAATAGAGATTGGGGTACGAAAATACATATTTGGGGTATAAAAAATAATAAAACATACACGGGTTTGAAACATACCAATTTAAGATCTAGATTTTGTGTAAAAACAATGTTGAACGACGATTTATATCTCATTAGGCTTTTTAAGGAATGTTTTAATTTTGTTAAGGAATGTTTTAATTAATTTTTTTAATTAGAAAAATTATGAATTAAATGTCTAAAGATAAAGGTGTCACTAGACACAAAAGTAAGCCAATTAGGTGCCATGTGGCACAAACATCAATTTTGTTTATTATAATAGTAGATTACTGTAACGATTCCGGCAAAATCAGGTATACCCTAGCCGGTATATACTATTTATGTGTTATTTAATAATGAATATGTGAATTATAATGCGTTTATACGTGTATGTATGATTCACAGTACGGATTATACTCGATTATACAGTTAATCGTATTGGAAATACGATTAACCGATTAACGGTTATTGAAGCCCGAATGAATCGAGGATTACATTATAGACGAGATATATGATATTTAGTGATGTTTATGAAGTATTAAAACTTCGGGATAAGTGAATTAAAGCACAGAAAAAGAATTTTCGATTTAATGGTACGTCGGTACGTTAAACGAAACCTTTAATATCAAGCCGAGCAAGAGACAATCGATCAAGCCGAAAAAATTGCGCAATTATTAATAATATGATGTTTTAAGTTAATAAATGTCATGGTTTAAGTTTTTAAAGTTTTTAAATCGGTTTTATATAAATTTCATTTTTAAGCCGAAAACGATCGTTTTAGCCTCGTTCTAAGCTGAATTAAACATTTAACCGAAAAACGAACTGAACCAGATTATTCAAAACATTATCCGGATTGCCAAAATCCAAATGAGTGGCTAAAAATGGAAAGGTGGGTCCCACCCCACCTCCCCTCTCACTTCCGATCGGACCAAAGGGGTTATACCCCATGCCTTTGTTATTTTTTTTGTAAACAACATTTCAAGATCCCATTTTCTCTCCACTTCATGCACTAAAAACCCGGGTTTGTAGCAAGAAAAGCAAGGTAAAAATCGAGTTATTTACGTTTTCATCTTCGTTTCTTGAGTTTATTTGCAAGAAAATGAGGTTTCAAAGATGAAAACCGATTCTTGCATGATCAAGTGATGTATACGGGTTATACAAGGGATCTTGGTCCAAGAAAGGAGTTAAATGAACCAAAAACGAATTTTTACGGTTTAAATCTTTGTTTTAAATCATAACCAAACCCATGAATGAAATGGCTTGATTGTGGGTGTAACTTGCTTGGTGTGGTTTTATTGTGCTTGTAGGTGTTGTATCTAGTTGTTAACAGAGGCTAGAAAGCAAGATCTTTGCGATTTGAAGCTAAAAACACAAGGTAGTTCGGTTTATGTTCGGTTATGAGTTTTTGGACAGATTGTGAAGGGTTTAGAGTTAGGTCATGAAATTTTACAGAGGTGTTAAAGACATGAAAATATGAGTTCTGTGAAAATTTGGTAATTTTTGGACAAAGGATGAATATTTGGTGAATTTAATGCTCGGTTTTGGCTAAAAATGGTGAAAAATATTTAAATATCATAAAGAATTCTGGAAAATTCCAGATAAGCTTTTTATAACATTTAAAAGTCACACACAAAATTTTAGGTCAGTTGGAGAAGTCTAAGTAGGCTTTTCGGTTAAACGAGTTCTAGGGTTTTCTAGCTCGGTTTTAGTGAAAATGGCATGTAAAAAGAGATTTTGGTTCTTGAAAAATTATAGGGGACTATGTGAATGGCAGGGGTCATCCAGGAAATGTTTGGAATTTTTCTAAAGTCGTTTGGTATTTACGACATATTTAGTGTTTAAATGGTGTTTAAAAATAGATAAATAAATTTTAAATATAAAAATTAATTCTGAAAATATTTTTATAAAATTCCCCACTGTCAAAAAGTTATTTGTGCAAAATTTCAAGATCGGAGATTAAACGGATAATTATTCGTGCTAAAAAGAAAATAAAAACAAACTTTTAAAGTTTAAAACGCGTAAACCGGTAAAGTTCGCTTAAACGAGCTGACTGGTGTATAAAAACCCTAAAAATGAACTATTTTCATATAATTGAGTTAAACAAGTAAAAATAAATCATCCGAAAATAATTCGGATGATTTGAGTAATTTTATCCGATTTAACAGTTTCCGGTGCACTAAAGACGGAAACGGGTCCCGCGGCCAATCGGGGCGTCTAAACCGAGCTCTAATTTCACAAATTTAATTAAATTATCAGTCAACAACTATTTTCGGGTCGTGTGTGACCAAACTCATTTTTGAAACGTAAAAACGGATAACCGTGCTAGGCACGCAAAACGGGGAAAACGAACTAATAGTAATTTTGACTATTGAACTCTAAACGATATCACAATCTGAGTCCGGAGAAGTGTTTCTGGGTTAACATTGCCCCCGGAACGGTTACAGTACTGGGTTAACAGTGTCCCCAGATGTACCGGTTAACACGGTTAAAGTTATATTAATAGTGATTGTATGGTAACGAACTTAGGGATCGTATTACAGATCCGGACTAGTAGCTCACGTACTGTGTTACCTGCTTGCTTGCGATAAGGTGAGTTTCACGAGCCCCTATTTCTAAATTGTTTTTAAATATTTTCCCGGGGCGGAAAGCATGTTACTATTGAAATGTTTAAGTACATACTGAACGCATGGATTTGCGTGTATTTATATATATTTTATTGTACGGGAATCGTACGGAAATGTACTAAGATGGTAATTGTCTGAGTTGCTAACATTGTAAGGCCCCGTAACACGAGTGATTAGCTAAAAGCCTGTAGAGTGTGAATAGTACTATTGGTCTGACAAACCCAACTGGTCCGGCATGGATTTGCTGATGTTTCCCAGCCAGTTGCACATGTCTACTTTGTTGTTATATATTTTGCTATGTAATGTTAGGCATAGCGGTTTGGGGCAGGTTCGTGGGCGGAGTATGCCACGGGGTTGTATGTGGATAGTCAGAGGTTTCACTTGTGGGCTCAGCATAATTACATCGCTAATATATGATCATTATAATGATTTGTCACTGTTTATTTAAATTAGTGAAACTCACCAACTATTCGTAGTTGACCCGTTTTCTTTACATGCTTTCTAGGTACCCACAAACTGGAATAATTGCTACATGCTTGACGATGCGTGCTTTATGTGGAAGCTTAATGATCGTTTTGTATTAAATATGTTAATGTACTGTTGGTAAAACTGATGTGTTAACGCCTAGACGGTAACTAAACTCGGAACAATGTAATATGGTGTAAATTAATGTAGTGGTATTTTCTTAATAAGCAATGCTGTTGATATCAGACGTGTCTGTTGCATCCCGTTTACGTTTCCGCTGCGGTTACGGGGTGTTACAGAACTTGGTATCAGAGCCATTGGTTATAAAGAATTAGGATGTCTTTAAAAGATACCTAAAATATAACCAGTAGCTCAAGTATTATAGGATCTGAATATCAACTAATAATTTATAGTGACGAGATCTGGATTGATACTTTGGATGGACAAGTGAGTTATTATGGTCCGGAACATAATAACAGACTTGTCCGCACGAGGGAATTCAGAGGAAGTCACGGGGAACATTAATAGGTAAAATTGGCAACATATGTGTAAGTATATGATAATATTTTTATGTGACAAAGTTGTATAAGTATGTGTATATTAATTATGATTACATTATGGAAGGAACTATATGTTTGCTAACTTGTGTACAGGTAAGGATGTCGAGGTCACGAAGTCTGTCAGTAGAAGAGGACCCGGAGGAGGCCAGTTTCGGGAACTCTAGGAGCTTACGCCTAGCATCCAGCACTAAGCCTAGTGAGACTAGCCGTAGGAGTACTAGCTTGTCCTCCCCGACTAGGGTTGCCAGATCCCCCACCCCACCCGCACCATAGGCCACCCTACCCCTCCAAGACCCGGATCCCGCCTCACGGCGCGAATCAGTGTTCCCTATGTCCCACCTACCTCTACCCCACCCAGACCTACCTTCCACAGGGGCGAGTCCTCCCGCCCCCAGCCCGAGCCTGTGCCTCCACCCGTGTGGGGTACCCCTAGGCTGGAGAGGGATGAGCGTCCCTCCTCCGAGGCTGCATGGCTCCGAGTGCTCACCGAGCAGGTGGTTGAGCACACCATCGCCTTGACGGTGGGGATCCAGAGGAGGAGGCATTTGGCGGACTGTGTACTGGACAGCCAGTATGCGATTGGTCAGCTGAGGAGGGAGGGCGCATACTCCCAGTGGATGATTGACCGGATGGAGACACGGATCCGGGGTTTGCTGGCGGTGCTGGTGGTGATGGTGGCAGTGTTGGTGTGGTTGGTATACCACCATGTTTAGTTATGTTAGGGTGGTAGTAGTCAGGGTCCGCTTTTTAATACTCTGTGTAAGCAGTTAGTGGCGATGCTAACATAGAGTGAATCTTGGGTAGTTATAGTGCAGCCACTAGCCCATAGGGGGTCTCTTTTGGGAATATCTTTGTAGATACTTTTGGTGTATCATTCAAGCACTGACCCATAGCGGGTTATGTCGAAATGATGCCGATGTAGGACCGATGTATGAAAACTTAATCTATGGGATGATATTTATGTAATATGTACTAATGTTTATTAATGAATGGAATGTGTGTTATGTATCGAGATTGAAATTTGTATTAATTATATGTATTTTACTTAATGTTGTGTAGAATGGCACCAAAACGGTCAGCTCGAATGTCAGAAGTGGATGTGGATCGTCTGATTGCTCGACAGTTAGAGGCGGCGATACCGGATATAGTGTCGCGCATCGCCGCCAGTATTAACAATACGACCAATCCAGACCCTGCGAGCAATCAAACGACCACTAATAATGATGGGGAACAAAATGTTAACCCTCCACCGAACGGTAACCCGATTCCGAGTAATGACGCACCGCCTAGGGTGGTCGTTACAGACAGTAATGGCCCTATACCTAGTGTAGAAACGAACCACACTGAACCGACTCCTGCAACAAAGGGATGTTCATTCAAAGATTTTATGTTGTGCAAGCCCCTAGAATTTAGCGGGTCTGAGGGACCAAATGGGTTGGTTAAGTGGATTGAGAAAATAGAGTCTGTTGTGAACATCAGCAACTGCCCTGAGGATTACGTTGTTAAGTATGCTACCTGCACGTTCACGGATCATGCCCTGACATGGTGGAACACAATGGTGCAAACTCGCGGTCAGGCAGCGACAAACCGCATGACCTGGGCAGAGCTCAAGGCCCTTGTACTGGAACATTTCTGCCAAAAAACGAACTACAGAAGTTAGAAAACGAATTGTGGAACCTGGAGATGCAGGGGCAGACCACTTGGGTTATACGAACCGATTTAATGAACTGTCGTGATTGGTGCCATGGTTGGTCACCCCAGAGTCAAAGAGGGTTGAGCGCTATATATGGGGACTAACTTCAGTAGTAAGGAGTATAGTCAACTCTGGGGGACACAAGACGTTTGAGGGTGCGGTGACGCAAGCTGGTATCGTCACATACGATTTCGTGAGGAGTGGGTCACTGAAGGTGGCAGGAGAGTCCGCTGGGGGAAAGCGAGGTACGTATGACAATAGAATCCAGGAGAAGCAGCAAAATAAACGTGCTCAGCCCGCTGCCCATAACTACGCCATGACTAGTTCAGGCGGAAGGCAGGAATCGCAGAAAGGAACGTTCCCTAAATGTGGGAAATGCGGTTACCAGCATGGTGGCGAGTGCAAGGGGGTAGTGTGCCACCGGTGTGGCAGGAATTGGCACTATGCACCGAGTTGTAGGACAAACCTGAACAACCTATCCGTGCGCAGCCGCAACCTATCCGTGCGCAGCCACATTGGACCCAACCAGCCCGACAACAAAACCCACAAGGAAACCAAATGATGACCACCAGCCGTGCTTGCTTTGAATGCGGCAGCACAGATCATTTCAAGAGATACTGTCCGAAACTGAACTAGGGAGGAAATGGGAGGCAAACCGTGGGTCAGGCATTGTCGTCCAATCCGGCGAGAGGCCGAGCATTTGTGATGGGGGCGAACGAAGCACGCCAGGACCCCAGCGTAGTGACAGGTACATTCCTCGTCTCTGATCATTACGCTTCTGTATTATTTGATACGGGCGCCGATAGAAGTTTTGTCTCCGTTCAGTTCCTATCGATAGCAAACCTTCCGATTAGTAAAACCATAGAACCTTATACCGTAGAAGTCGCTAACGGTAAAACCATGATAGTTAATCAGATAGTTCGGAATTGCCCTTTTATTCTGAACGATCAATCCTTCCTGATTGACTTAATACCGGTAGAATTAGGTAGTTTTGACGTGATAGTGGGAATGGATTGGTTAGCACGTAACAAAGCGGAAATAAACTGTGAAAAGAAAATCGTCAAGATCAGAGTGTCGGATGACGAAGAGGTATTAGTGCAAGGAGAGAAATCGGGCACAATGATACCATTTATATCCCACCTCGAGGTGTTAAAATATATACGCCAGGGATGCGTGGCATATCTAGCGAGCTTGACGGCCACAGATTCTGAGGAGAAACGGGTGGATGATATCCCGGTGGTACGCGAATTTCCACAAGTTTTCCCAGAAGAACTTCCTGGATTACCGCCAACCCGACAGGTCGAATTCAGAATCGATTTAATACCTCAAGCTGGCCCTGTCGCTAAAGCACCCTACCGACTTGCACCGTCCGAGATGCAAGAATTATCCAATCAGTTGCAAGAATTGTTGGATAAAAGATTTATACGTCCTAGTCATTCCCCGTGGGGTGCACCTGTATTATTCGTGAAAAAGAAGGACGGGAGCCTTAGAATATGCATTGATTACAGGGAGCTGAACAAGTTAACAATCAAAAATAGGTACCCTCTTCCCCGAATTGATGATCTG
The DNA here is from genome assembly GCF_021521415.1 of Bidens hawaiensis. NCBI lineage: Eukaryota > Viridiplantae > Streptophyta > Magnoliopsida > Asterales > Asteraceae > Bidens > Bidens hawaiensis. The sequence goes on from NW_027500527.1 coordinate 10,352, forward strand.
TTTGACCAGCTGCAAGGTGCGAGCTATTTCTCAAAAATCGATCTTAGATCGGGATACCATCAGGTTAGAATTCAGGAAGAAGATATCCCAAAAACCGCATTCCGGACTCGCTACGGCCATTACGAGTTCTTAGTTATGCCTTTCGGACTAACAAATGCGCCGGCAGTGTTCATGGACCTCATGAATCGAGTCTGTAAACCCTACCTCGACAAATTCGTCATCGTGTTTATTGACGATATTTTGATCTACTCGAAAAGTAAAGAAGAGCACGAGCAACATTTAAGAATAATTTTAGAGCTTCTGAATCAGGAAAAGTTGTATGCAAAATTCTCCAAGTGTAACTTCTGGTTATAAGAAGTGCAATTCCTCGGTCACGTTGTAAACCATCAAGGAATACACGTTGATCCGAGTAAGGTTGAAGCAATTAAGAATTGGCAAGCGCCTAAATCGCCAAAGGAAATCCGCCAATTGTTAGGCTTAGCTGGATATTATCGTCGATTTATAGAGAACTTTTCCAGCATCGCCCAACCTTTAACTCTCCTGACTCAAAAGGATCGAAAGTATGAATGGGGAGAAGAGCAGGAAATGGCGTTTCAAACGTTAAAGCAAAAATTGTGCCAAGCGCCGATTTTAAGTCTCCCCGATGGAGACGATGGTTTTGTCGCGTATTGTGACGCATCGCGTAGAGGGTTAGGATGCGTGTTGATGCAGAATAATAAGGTTATAGCCTAAACTTCCCGGCAGTTAAAAGTACACGAGAAAAATTACACTACTCATGACTTAGAACTGGGAGCGGTTATCTTCGCACTTAAAATCTGGAGACATTATCTCTACGGTACGAAGTGCACCATCTTCACCGATCATAAAAGTTTGCAGCACATATTCGATCAGAAAGAACTGAATATGAGGCAACGAAGATGGGTCGAGTTGTTAAGCGATTATGACTGTGACATCCGTTATCACCCCGGCAAGGCTAACGTCGTAGCCGATGCCTTGAGTAGGAAAGATCGGGTTAAGCCATTGCGAGTGCGAGCACTGGGGATGATGGTCCAGTCAAACCTTTCGGATCTGATTCGTGTCGCTCAACGTGAGGCGTTGAAAGAGGAACAATTGGAAAAGGAGGGACTTTACGGCAATGAGAAGGATTTCGAACAACGCGTGGACGAAATTCTCTATTTCAAAAATCGGGTTTGGATCCCGACCCTCCATGACCTTCGTGATTTAATCATGGACGAAGCGCATAGATCGAAATATTCCATACATCCGGGATCGGATAAGATGTACAAGGATGTAAAGGAGTTCTACTGGTGGCCGGGTATGAAAAAGGATATAACAACGTATGTCGGTAAGTGTACGACTTGTGCGAGAGTTAAGGCGGAGCACCAGAAACCCTCGGGGACGTTACAACAACCGGAAATTCCCGAATGGAAGTGGGAGCAGATCACGATGGATTTTGTGACACATCTCCCTAAGACGTCCCGAGGACATGATGCAATTTGGGTAATCGTGGATCGATTAACCAAATCGGCACATTTTATCCCGATTAGGAATAATTATAACACTGAGAGACTTGCGCAGATTTATATAAATGAAATTGTGTCTCGTCATGGGATACCCATCTCAATCATCTCCGATCGGGATAGCCATTTCACCTCCAATCTTTGGCAAGCTGTGCAAGAAGCGCTGGGAACGCGCATTGATCTAAGCACAGCTTACCACCCTCAGACCGATGGTCAGTCTGAGAGGACCATCCAAACCCTGGAGGATTTGCTTCGTGCATGCGTACTGGATTTTAAAGGAAATTGGGATCAACATCTCCCACTCGTTGAATGTTCCTATAATAACAGTTACCATAGCAGTATAAAGGCAGCGCCTTACGAAGCATTGTATGGTCGGAAGTGCCGATCACCACTCTGCTGGACTGAAGTGGGCGACACCCAGGTTATTAGATCAGACCTAGTCCAGGAAACGACCAGCAAAATCCTTGAAATTAGGAACAATCTGAAGGCCACGCGGGATCGGCAGAAGAGTTATGCCGATACCCGTAGAAAACCGTTGTCGTTTGAGAAAGGTGATAAAGTGTATTTGAAGGTATCACCTTGGAAGGGTTTAGTCAGATTTGGAAAGGCGGGGAAGTTAGCCCCGAGATATATTGGACCATTCAATATTACTGCAAAAATTGGTCCCGTAGCATACCGATTAGAACTACCCGATGAACTGAGTGCAGTTCGCAACGTGTTTCACATATCGAACTTGAAAAGATGTCTGGCGGATGAGACGTCGGTGTTACCTTTAGAGGGTGTCCAAATAAGTGATAAGCTCAATTTCGTAGAGGAACCCATAGAAATAGTAGACGGGAAAATCAAGCAGCTTAGACATAACAAGATTTCGTTGGTCAAAGTTAGATGGAATTCGCATCGAGGCCCAGAATATACATGGGAACGAAAGGACGAATTCCGGAAGAAATACCCCCACCTACTTCCTCAAAAGGAAGTAGTCGACGCGTAAAATTTCGAGGACGAAATTTTATTTTACGGGGGGAGAATGTAACGATTCCGGCAAAATCAGGTATACCCTAGCCGGTATATACTATTTATGTGTTATTTAATAATGAATATGTGAATTATAATGCGTTTATACGTGTATGTATGATTCACAGTACGGATTATACTCGATTATACAGTTAATCATATTGGAAATACGATTAACCGATTAACGGTTATTGAAGCCCGAATGAAACGAGGATTACATTATAGACGAGATATATGATATTTAGTGATGTTTACGAAGTATTAAAGCTTCGGGATAAGTGAATTAAAGCACAGAAAAAGAATTTTCGATTTAATGATACGTCGGTACGTTAAACGAAACCTTTAATATCAAGCCGAGCAAGAGACAATCGATCAAGCCGAAAAAGATGCGCAATTATTAATAATATGATGTTTTAAGTTAATAAATGTCATGGTTTAAGTTTTTAAAGTTTTTAAATCGGTTTTATATAAATTTCATTTTTAAGCCGAAAACGACCGTTTTAGCCTCGTTCTAAGCTGAATTAAACATTTAACCGATAAACGAACTGAACCAGATTATCCAAAACATTATCCGGATTGCCAAAATCCAAATGAGTGGCTAAAAATGGAAAGGTGGGTCCCACCCCACCTCCCCTCTCACTTCCGATCGGACCAAAGGGGTTATACCCCATGCCTTTGTTATTTTTTTTGTAAACAACATTTCAAGATCCCATTTTCTCTCCACTTCATGAACTAAAAACCCGGGTTTGTAGCAAGAAAAGCAAGGTAAAAATCGAGTTATTTACGTTTTCATCTTCGTTTCTTGAGTTTATTTGCAAGAAAATGAGGTTTCAAAGATGAAAACCGATTCTTGCATGATCAAGTGATGTATACGGGTTATACAAGGGATCTTGGTCCAAGAAAGGAGTTAAATGAACCAAAAACGAATTTTTACGGTTTAAATCTTTGTTTTTAAATCATAACCAAACCCATGAATGAAATGGCTTGATTGTGGGTGTAACTTGCTTGGTGTGGTTTTATTGTGCTTGTAGGTGTTGTATCTAGTTGTTAACAGAGGCTAGAAAGCAAGATCTTTGCGATTTGAAGCTAAAAACACAAGGTAGTTCGGTTTATGTTCGGTTATGAGTTTTTGGACAGATTGTGAAGAGTTTAGAGTTAGGTCATCAAATTTTACAGAGGTGTTAAAGACATGAAAATATGAGTTCTGTGAAAATTTGGTAATTTTTGGACAAAGGATGAATATTTGGTGAATTTAATGCTCGGTTTTGGCTAAAAATGGTGAAAAATATTTAAATATCATAAAAACTTCTGGAAAATTCCAGATAAGCTTTTTATAACATGTAAAAGTCACACACAAAATTTTAGGTCAGTTTGAGAAGTCTAAGTAGGATTTTCGATTAAACGAGTTCTAGGGTTTTCTAGATCGGTTTTAGTGAAAATGGCATGTAAAAAGAGATTTTGGTTCTGGAAAAATTAGAGGGGACTATGTGGATGGCAGGGGTCATCCAGGAAAAGTTTGGGATTTTTCTAAGGTCGTTTGGTATTTACGACATATTTAGTGTTTAAATGGTGTTTAAAAATAGATAAATAAATTTTAAATATAAAAATTAATTCTGGAAATATTTTTATAAAATTCCCCACTGTCAAAAAGTGATTTGTGCAAAATTTCAAGATCGGAGATTAAACGGATAATTATTCGTGCTAAAAAGAAAATAAAAACAAACTTTTAAAGTTTAAAACGCGTAAACCGGTAAAGTTCGCTTAAACGAGCTGACTGGTGTATAAAAACCCTAAAAATGAACTATTTTCATATAATTGAGTTAAACAAGTAAAAATAAATCATCCGAAAATAATTCGGATGATTTGAGTAATTTTATCCGATTTAACAGTTTCCGGTGCACTAAAGACGGAAACGGGTCCCGCGGCCAATCGGGGCGTTTAAATCGAGCTCTAATTTCACAAATTTAATTAAATTATCAGTCAACAACTATTTTCGGGTCGTGTGTGACCAAACTCATTTTTGAAACGTAAAAACGGATAACCGTGCTAGGCACGCAAAACGGGGAAAACGAACTAATAGTAATTTTGACTATTGAACTCTAAACGATATCACAATCTGAGTCCGGAGAAGTGTTTCTGGGTTAACATTGCCCCCGGAACGGTTACAGTACTGGGTTAACAGTGTCCCCAGATGTACCGGTTAACACGGTTAAAGTTATATTAATAGTGATTGTATGGTAACGTACTTAGGGATCGTATTACAGATCCGGACTAGTAGCTCACGTACTGTGTTACCTGCTTGCTTGCGATAAGGTGAGTTTCACGAGCCCCTATTTCTGAATTGTTTTTTAATATTTTCCCGGGGCGGAAAGCATGTTACTATTGAAATGTTTAAGTACATACTGAACGCATGGATTTGCGTGTATTTATATATATTTTATTGTACAGGAATCGTACGGAAATGTACTAAGATGGTAATTGTCTGAGTTGCTAACATTGTAAGGCCCCGTAACACGAGTGATTAGCTAAAAGCCGGTAGAGTGTGAATAGTACTATTGGTCTGACAAACCCAACTGGTCCGGCATGGATTTGCTGATGTTTCCCATCCAGTTGCACATGTCTATTTTGTTGTTATATATTTTGCTATGTAATGTTAGGCATAGCGGTTTGGGGCAGGTTCGTGGGCGGAGTATGCCACGGGGTTGTATGTGGATAGTCAGAGGTTTCACTTGTGGGCTCAGCATAATTACATCGCTAATATATGATCATTATAATGATTTGTCACTGTTTATTTAAATTAGTGAAACTCACCAACTATTCGTAGTTGACCCGTTTTCTTTACATGCTTTCTAGGTACCCACAAACTGGAATAATTGCTACATGCTTGACGATGCGTGCTTTATGTGGAAGCTTAATGATCGTTTTGTATTAAATATGTTAATGTACTGTTGGTAAAACTGATGTGTTAACGCCTAGACGGTAACTAAACTCGGAGCAATGTAATATGGTGTAAATTAATGTAGTGGTGTTTTCTTTATAAGCAATGCTGTTGATATCAGACGTGTCTGTTGCATCCCGTTTACGTTTCCGCTGCGGTTACGGGGTGTTACAATTACTCACAATTTTTAATTAAAGATAACCATTCTAAATAAATAATAAATTTGAATAAGTTATTATTTCTCAAATACCCATTCAAATCTAAAATATCTATTATTCATCCATTAATCCGTAGCGTTTTTTCGCCATTATTACATAGGATTTTCTGTTGATACATCTCAACGAGCGTGACGTTTATTTTACCACCATTCTTATCACAATTATTTCCCTCTCTTATTTGATAAGGTGAGTAATCACTCCCCTCCTTTTACTTATTTTCCAAACTTTTGGGGACATATCCGTATTTACATACTATTAGTATTCACATTAGCAATAGTTAACCTTGTGTGCTACCAATTATGTGCCTAAATTACTACTTGTTAATTTGTTTATTTGAACGCATTCGGAGAGGTCCATCATATTCACATATTAGTATGGTCATACAACCGTCGTAGTAGCCAAAGCCCACTTCGCGAGGCGATGGTTTTACCGACACTTATTATTTTGCTCGTTGCCTTGATTGTATATCTCATAAGGACAGTTTGCTTATTTTTCTCATATTATATTGAACTAATTGGTGTTTTACTCAATCAACCTAGTGTTGACAGAATATATCTATTTTATACGCATATGCAGGTTTTAGATTTAATTGATTGCAAGGTTTGGAAGAGATTTAAATGCTTCTTTAAGTTAAAAGAACGTTATCAAGACACAATTTATCAAGACTTAAATTTGAACTTATTTGCTTTGTTTTAATGATTTGTACTTTGTATTTTGAAATTGTTTGGATTATTGAATATTTAATGTAATTTAATAGATATTGTCATTTTTGAATTATTGCATGATAGTACCTTGAGAGCTGTGAACAATCAGTTCACGCCCCGACATTTCCGCCTTAGGTTGGGGTGTGACAAATTGGTATCAGAGCCGAAGGTTTAAGATAGGTCGTTAGTGGTGCCTTAGTAAAAATCTTAGGAGCCTCATATGTGCTTATTTGATTGCCTTATGTGTTCGAATTATTTGTTTACAGCTTTCCTAGTTAATTATTTAATTATAGTTTATTATTATATTATCATGCACACACACACAACTCCGAGGTTATGCCTCAACCTCAAAATGTTTTTCTTAATTAATTTCAATCAAATAGATTGTCTTTTATTTTCGGAAATTCCTTAAGAATTCCCTAGTGTTGTTTTTACTCTTTCACCTTAGGGCTAGGTTGTATGACAAGTCCTGTTGTAACTGAAAGGAAGGAGAACTGTGAGTCGGTCCTTGGCAAACCGGTTCCGAGACCCAAGGTAAGACGTTATTCCTTACCTGGAGGATAACCTGGCCACAGTACTCGATCTTATAGGCCAAAGAGGGACACAGCTGTCATACGACTGACACCTTAGGCTATCAAATGCAACCGCATTAACGGCTGCAACCTTTTTAACCGAATTCACGGTGGTTCGTGGCTAAATTTGGTAATTTTCCGATTATTGTGTTATGTTATTTTAAGCGGTTAGTTGGGTGAAAAACCAATGGAACCCATGGGCACTCCTACTTCCCATTTCTTAACTTATTTTAAACGTTACGTTTTGTTGGAGTTAATCATACGTGGTGATTCACGTGATGCTCCAACTACTCACATTTTTATCTCGCTAGTTCGTTATTTAGTTGGTACAGTTAAATGACATGTAACGCTCATGATCCGTCTAACTCTCTTGCATTTATAATTCGTTAATTATTTGGTACAGTTAAAATGCCATGGACCGCTCATGGGCCGTCCAACTCAGATATTTTTATTCGGTAGTCAGTTTGGCCATTCAAACTTTCATGGAAAGCTCATGGGAGGCCAACACACAAATTATGTTTCGCTAGTTTCTTGTAAAGTTAACTTAGTCAAATAAATTTTTAACTTTTAAAACTAACCTCTTCTCCTCGTCTAGTTATCTCACATTGATCGCATTGATTACATCATCTCATAAATATTTATGCAATTTACCCCTTGTCTTACAATCTTTTACCTTTATTCCTCATAAAATGTCTTAACTAAGAAACCACTATAGTCATCATGATCGTCGTCTAGCTGCTAGGATCACCAAAGTGTTTGCTGCTTCTATTCCCACTATCATAACCCAAATCCAAAGCCTCGACTCGTATGGTTCTGCGACATCTACTGCTATGAACAACTTCGACTTTAGGAACTTCTTGAGTGCCAATCCTACCTCATTTCGTGGCGAGGAAAATGCCACCAAACTTCTGTGATGGTTCGAGAAAATGGAGAACTTGTTTATCCATTGTGAATGTCCGGGCGCCAAACGGACTAAGTTCACCTCAAACGTTTTCAAGGATCTAGCTATCACTTGGTGGAATGCTTTCAAAGCCGGCCAAGGAAATGAGTTGGTTGTGGCCATGCCTTGGGATGATCTCAAGGAGGCCATGAAGAAAGAGTTTTGTCCCGAACGTGAACTGCAAAGGCTTGAAACCGAAATTTGGGAACTCAATAAAATTTGTGGGGATAACTCCACCTATTCCAACCGCTTTTGTGAGCTTAGCCGTATTGTACCTCACCTCGTAACCCCCGAGAACTGTGGCATTCGGAAATACATTTGCGGTTGACCAACTATTTTCCATGATGTTGTGTTGAGTCGTGACCCATTAACCATCGGTGAGGCTATGGACCTAGTTGCTTCCCTCACCCACGATCATGTTAGGGATGAAACCTTGTCCCGAAAGGATCCCAAGCCTAATCCTGACACACTGAAACCGACTCATCCATTGATGCGAAAGACGAACCCAAACCCACTTGCAACAACAATCACCGCAACAACAACCACAAAAACAAGCGTAAGGCCAATCACCAAAAATATGTCGTTAACCAACCCAATGACCAACCTCCACCAAACCAAAATGCCCCGAACAATAGAGCCTACACCAGACCTCATCCTCTATGTGCTAAATGTAACCGTCATCGCCCTTCTCAATCCCTTTGTCGATTGTGCACCCAATGCAATCGTTATGGCCACCTTGCAAACACTTTCCATGCCCCGCCAAATGCACAAGTCGTTCAACAATAGTCTGCACCCCATGATCCTAGACCTGCCCATACCCCTTATGCTCAAACTAGTGTTCCCAATGCCCATGCTTGTTACCATTGTGGAGATCCTAATCATCTCCGCAACATGTGCCATCATCTTATCCATGCACATCAAGCTCAAGCTATAACGGCACCCTACTACACAACCCATGCTCGTCAAGTTCAAACATATCAACCCCACATCCTCCAAGGTCCTCTCATCATTCAAAATCAAGCTTACCTAACTCAACCTTATTAAATTTCATAAATGCAAGCTCAAGTTTACCAATCAAACTCTAATCAAGTCCCAATCATGCAACCCCTTCAAGCTCAACCCATTCAAGCTATTCCAAGTCAATCTACCTCTAATGCTTAAGCTCTTATGAATTCATAACATCGTGATGTTTCAAGTCAAACCAATTAAGCTACTCAAGGACTCTGATGACTTTTGCTAATTTCCTCATTCTATCTTAATTTATTTTGTATTTTCCCAATTATGGATTGTAATGACTCTTTATGACATTGAATTATTTCAGTTTGAATTATTTATCCTTTGCATATCTTATCTCATGAATAAAGTTTATTTTATTTAAGTGAATTGTCTATTATGGCATACTCCTATCTTATTTTCTAATTCTCATTTCACACAAACCAATTTTATAATCTCAACTTTTAGTGAGTTATTCATTTAGATTTTCAAGATTTATATTTTTTACGTTAAAAAGTGTTTTAGAAATTTCATCGCTTCGTTTAAGTCGACATTAGTTTTGAAAATGTTTTATACATTGGTGATTTTCTAGTTTTATAGTTAAAACTTCTGAATCAAAATCATGGCTTTCAAATGTTTTGTAACCCACACGATGGGACAAGTTATGTGGACCATCCGACGATCTAAGTAATTACGGACGACACGTAATTATCCAAGTCCTCGCATGGAAATCATAAAACGTACAATTTTGTGTCATAATATAGAATCGAAAGTAATTGAGATAACGGTACAAATGTAAGGATGGACATGGTGGATACGCCGCTGGTACATCCTATATATAAGTGCCCTTATCGGATTTTCATTTGGAGCGTTTCTCCAACTATTCAAAGTTCCGTATTACGATTAGTTATAAATTATATTTAAAATTTTCCTTTTCTCTAAATTTAATTGTTTTGTTTTGATATTCTTTAATTTCGGGACGAAATTCCCAATAGTAGGGGATAATGTAACAACTCGATTCTTTAAAAATATATGTTATGATTATATTATTTGATCCAAACCCTATATATATATATATATATATTTATATATATGTGTTTGTGTGTGTATAATAGGTTTTAATAAAGATTATTATAGTAAGGTTTTAATTTAAATATACATAATTAAAATATATCTTATTAATTAACATGTTAAAATAATTATTTTTACAAATATTTTATAAACAAATATATTTTTATATATTATTATTACTCGCAATTTTTAATTAAAGATAAACATTCTAAATAAATAATAAATTTGATTAAGTTATTATTTCTCATATACCCGTTCATATCTCAAATCTCTATTATCCATTCATTAATCTATAGCATTGTTCCGTTATTATTATTACATAGGATTTTCCATTGATACATCTCGACGAGCGTGAAGTTTATTTTACCACCATTCTTATCGCATTTATTTCCCTCGCTTATTTGATAAGTTGAGTAATCACTCCCCTCCTTTTACCTGTTTTTCAAACTTTTGAGGACATATGCGTATTTACATTATTAAATACTATTAGTATTCACATTAGCAACTGTTAATTTGTTTATTTGAACGCATTTGAAGAGGTCCATCATATTCACATATTAGTATGGTCATACGACCGTCGTAGTAGCCAAAGCCCACTTCGCAAGGCAATGGTTTTACCGACACTTATTATTTTGCTCATTGCCTTGATTGTATATCTCATAAGGACAGTTTGCTTATTTTTCTCATATTATATTATATTGAACTAACTGGTGTTTTACTCACTCAACCCATGTTGACAAAATATATCTATTTTATACGCATATGCAGTTTTAGATTGAATTAATTGAAAGGTTTGAAAGAGATTTAAATGCTTCTTTAAGTTAGAAGAACGTTATCAAGACACAATTTATCAAAACTTAAATTTGAATTTTTTGTTTTGTTTTAATGATTCGTACTTTGTATTTTGAAATTTTTTAGATTATTGAATATTTAATTTAATTTAATAGATATTGTAATTTTTGAATTATTGCATGATAATTCGCGCCCCGGCATTTCTGCCTTAGATTGGGGTGTCACAGACTGGTATCAGAGCCGAAGGTTTAAAGCAGGTCGTTAGTGGTGCCTTAGTAACATGGACACGGTGAGACTGGCGGCATTCCATAATAGTTGGGCCAGTGTTTTTATTAAGGGAAAATTCCCAAAATAATCCAAAACAAGAGAGAGAGAGAGAGAGAGAGAGAGAGAGAGAGAGAGAGAGAGAGAGAGAGAGAGAGAGAGATCCCAACTATATCAAGATTCCCAAAACAACCCAATAAATATGTACTGAGGTAACGCATTGGGAAAAAAACGACGAGATTTTTAAACCAATCAAATGTTGACATGTGGAAAGAATCTGACACACCAGACGAGATTTTTAAAAATCTCGTATGTTCCGTCCATATTTTATAGTTAAGTCGCTTTCTAAAAAACAGTCTCTCAAAACGGTTTTTTATGGATCTCGTCTGGCCCATTCAAATTATCATTATTCTTAACTTTACCTTCTTCATCTTCATCTTCATCTTCTTCATAAACATCTTTAATTTTCGATTATTATTATTATTCATATTCATTTGTGGGTGGTACAAGAAGTTGTTGATACGGTTGTTATTCGCAACCGGAAACCCACAGGAGAGGGTAAGATCAAGGGCTTCCGGCGGCGGCGGCTGTGTCCGGGAAGTTGTTCTTGGCTTTGATGCCGCGGAACTGACGTGCGACAGAGTCGTAAGCGCGGGCGGCTTGTTCGGGGGTGTCGAAAGGGCCAAGCCAGACCAGGCATTTTTTACCGGGGTCTCTGATTTCTGCGGCGTAACGGCCCCACGGACGTTTACGGACGCCGCGGTAGCGTGTTTCTTTGGCGGCGGTGGTGTTGGTGTTAACGGACGGAGGCATTGGTGTAGTATTATTATTAATAGTATTATTATTAATGTAGGTGGAGGTGTCGGTGCCCTGTGTGTGTGACATATTTGGCTTACATTACATTAATAAATAAAAGATGAAGAAGAAGAAGATGAAGATGAAGATGAAGAAGGTAAAGTTAAGAATAATGATAATTTGAATGGACCAGACGAGAAACATTAAAAGACCGTCTGGAGAGACTGTTTTTTAAAAAGTGACTTAACTATAAAATATGGTCGGAACAGACGAGATTTTTAAAAATCTCGTCTGGTGTGTCAGATCCTTTACACATGTCACTTTTGATTGGTTTAAAAATCCCGTCGTTTATTTTCCCAAATCGTCGCCTCGGTACATATTTATTGGGTTGTTTTGAGAATCTTGACATAATTAGGATCGTTTTTTTTTCTCTCTTGTTTTGGATCATTTTGAAAATTTTCCCTTTTATTAAATAGGATTGAGACATAATTTAGCGGAGATTGGTTGGGCCAATATCTATTATGGGTTGGGTTTCGGTTATTGTAGTTGGTCCTAGACCTACCCTTGGTACCGTAATCACCCATGGATATGGAACCACAATTAGAAGGAGGTCGTGGGTTGGTTCCAGAATGTTGACCAACGACCCGAATCACGGTAGGTGGAATGCCGGTTAGGGTTATTATTATGCTGAGTTATTGGAACTTCGACGGTGCAGGTCATGGCAGATGGGGGTTGATCATGGGCAAAGTGCCGGTGATAGACAAATCCAAGCATGTTGACTGCTTTTTCCCAAGGGGTCATGGCTAGATTAATTAGTGCGTCGATTGCATCGTAATCGATAAGGAAACCCCAAACCAATTGAATATCCAATCACTCGTCGGCTGTCCATGCGCATCCCGACATCGGCAAACCGATTTCCTACATCTTTGATTTTCTAACAGTATGCTTCAAGGGTTGGAAAGCCATGAAGGTATATGCTCGTGAATTCATGCTCGAGAGCAGCGACACGAGGAGCTTTGTTGCTTAAGAAAATGTCGCTTCGAAATCAGTGGACTCGGATTCGAGAATGCGATTAAGATAGTTTTCAGAAATAGTAGCATATATCCATCGCAAGACAACGAAATCGATTTTGACCCAAGCATCATATGTTGGATCGGTGGGTTCCAGAGCAACAGTACATCTATGTAACTCAAAACATCGTACCCACGTGCATGAAGCTTTAACAGTTTCACCCAAGCCAAATAGGTGATCTTAGATCCATCCAACGTGCGAATACTTTGTAGGAGGTTGGTTACCGTATAAACGGGATAGATAGGATTGGCTTGTTACAAGAACTAGTCTTCTCATCATCACCCATGATATCAGAATCGATGGGTAGTTACAAAAATAATAATAACGGCAGAAATGTATTGAATTAAGCAGCGGCGCTAGGATTTCTTTAGGCTTGTGATACCATATTGGAGAATGAATCGATTGTCATTCCAAAGCCAAAAGGCATAAATAGTTCAACTTACAAGGAGTTATATCAGGAAATAAAATCAATACATATCAACATATAATATGCTGTAAATACAATATATTATTCATTAAGAGTAACAGCCTCCAACGTTCTTAAAACATATTGGTTGACCAAGACTTCAGCTGGGAAATAATTGCAAGTCGATGCCTACAAGACCAAGTTATAGAAGAAAGGATAATGTTGATAAATATCGATACTAATTGGGGATACTGTCTTCTATCTATGATCCTGACGCACTTTGAAGATCCCTGCAAGGATTCTTCCTGTCAGGTTCCAAAGATTTTAACAACAACAGTTAGCATGGTCTATGGAAGGTGGTAAGCGGACTTCGTATTCTTCGAATTGATTTAGCGGTACTTGAGATCTGATATGTCTCGGCGAGTCATGCATTTCATGGTCAATCGACTCAGATTTTTCCTCGTCATTTGATTCCGTGGGTGTATCAATATCGGACAAGGTGAATTCTTGACTAGCATCTAATTTTGTTGCTTTTTTGTTATCAAGAAAAATGTTCATGTTGATGGATCCTTGTTCAAGATTTGTTTCATGTGTATTTGTAGATTCATTGTTGGGTGGGCCTCATATAAGTCCCATAATTGTCATCTGGATACTCAAAACTGACCACATTCTTAATTTGTGGTTTAATAATTGCAAAAGGGAAGTTTTATATGACTTTGACAACCTAAGACTTCATGTGACCATAGTAAGCCTTTTTGTTGAGAATAATCTCGAAAGGTACGTGTTTTATTTCCAATCGCCCTTGATGGCAGCCAATTGATTATTTAAGTAGCGGCTTAGACACATTCTCCCCAAAACCTCTTTGGTAAAGAATCTTGAATATAATCGCACAAGCAGATTCAAGTACGTGTCAATGTTATGTTCCACGGCCCCGTTTTATTGAGGAGTATCTTGACATCTGTTTTCAACTAATATGCCCTCTTTTGCATAGAAATCCTTCATTTTGTTAGAGGTGAATTCACCTTTGTTCGCAATGTATCTTCTTAGTTGATATCCCACATTGAGTTTTAATCAAATTTTGGAAATTTATTAAACAATCACTCACATCACTGTTGTGTTGAATAAGAAAAATCCACACAGCTCTACTGAAGTCATCAACAATTGTCAAGAAAAATTGTTGTTTGAAGTGGATGGTTTTTAGTATTTGCCATATATATCACAATGAATTAAATCAATACAACCACTTGACTTAATAGAACTTTTACGAAACGAGGAGCGTTAATGTTTAACCTTATTACAAGCATCACATGAACTGTCTTTAAGATTGAAATTGAAAGAAACATTTTCTAGGATATTAATGCGACACAAAGTATCGTATGAAGCATGACCAAGCCTTTTATGCCACACCTATCATCGCTCTATTTTCTTTTACCATCATGCCCATCCGATAGAGACCATTGATGCGTTTACCCACACCAATTAGGTTCCTCGTGCATAAGTCCTGCATGAAGCAAAAATCTGGAAGAAAATAAACCGAAAACTGTGGATCTTTAGCTAATCGACAAACAGAGAGCAAGTTACATGTAAAATCTTGTATGTATAAAACGTCTTTAATTTTTGAACCATTCATTAGGGCACAATTTCCTTTGGCTTTAACCGAGATGTTATCCCAGTTGATTATGATAACCGGCATTTCGTTTACAACCTCCGTATGATCACTAAGAAATTGTAGATCATGGACTATATGTTGCGTTGCCCTGGTGTCTATAATCGAGTCACTGTCTTTATTTGACTTACCTGCCATGTTAACCCTCGGGATTTGTAGATCTTAGTCCTTGGCTTCGGTGAAGTGTGTTGGGTAACGTTTGATATTATTCTTCGGATAAAATGGCAATTGTCTTTGGTTCGGTATCTATACAAGCAGCCTTCGCCTGGTTCAACCTTATTCCTCATCCTCATGGCTACAATGATGCACTGCTGCTGGATATCTTCTTTACCGACCATCTCGACAGCAAGACGATTTTTAGGGTTTGTAGAGTGGGATAACTCACTTTGATACCATGAAAAATCGGTAACAATAATCATTTTTATTGATCTAATAATGTTTTTAAATTCAAACCAAAAAAAATCCCAATTCAAATCGTAAAAGGAAAAAAAGAACTAAAACAAGACCAACTGTCACGCTATGTGTAGTGGGGGCTATAAAACGTGGCGTTTTACGTCATGTGGCGCCCAGTTAGCAAATGATGGTTTTTGTTTTTGGGGTGTAATGATGTTGTAGCCCATATATATATTTTGAGAACCTTAATAAGATGTAAGAACTTTAATAACTTAATATGGACCACACATTTAATTAAATGAGTATGGAATATGTGGCTGAGAATAAGTCTGATTAAAAAATTAATCAGGAGAGATAATAAATATTTTTTTGATGATTACACAATTTTAAATGTTAGTTACACATGTGTAATAAGTCGATTCGGTGTGTAAAAAAATACTGTAATTTTTTTTTACGTTACTTACACTTACGTACATATGTGTAAAAACAAATTAAAAAAAAATTGTTACGTTGAGTTCTTAAAACTCAAAGTGGTTCTAAAAAAATCATATATATATGTGTGTGTGTGTGTATAGGATGAGTATCATTACAGAATATATATATATATACACACACAACACAGGCGAGAAATACCTCCCCCCAACAATTCGCCCTTTTTTTCCGCACAACACATATATGGCCTAATCATAAAGGCGATAAATACGCAGGAGAATATAAACATTATAATAAAGTATAATAAATCTAAATATTATTCGGTACTTGGTTAGATTTGTTTATATCTAACTAAATTAATATGCGTATCCATGATAAAACGGGGTGACGACCGAAAAACCGAACTTAAAAAACCAAACTGAAACAATAATTGACGTTAATTTTTTGTTTTTGAAACACTAAATTTTTGGTTTCGAATCGGTTATCTAAAAAACCGAAAAAAAAATGAACCGGACCGATTGATGGTGATGAAGAGCGAACTAAACTTCAAAGATGAATAAGACGATGAATGAAGATAGGGACTAAACTTTTATTGTTTTATGATTGAGAACAGGCCTGGCTCCGAGAAGGGTTAAAAAAATTTGGGCCGATGGCGAAATTTGTTTTGGGCCTTAATAAAAAAGGGTATCTTGTTAGGTTTAAACAATTTAATTTTTAAATGATCCTTAATTTTGTGGGCCTTATGATTTGGTTGCGTAAAAGTTTTTTTTTTTTTATAAAAATAGTGTTAAAATGTCTCAAGTGAGGTTAGAACCCACAACCTTTTGGTTGAAAATCATACCCTTTTACCACTAAACCAAGCTAGTGGTTGTGTAATTAAGTTTAAACAGTATGTAAAAATATATATTGTTTTTCACAAAAATATATGTAAAAATATTTTTTTTTAAATACGGGTCTATCGGAAAGTCGGTCTGGGGTCCCGACCCTCCCTTATAGCTGGCCCTGATTAAGAACTTTGATGAATTTTAAACTTTACTAGGCAACTTTGTAATAATCGGTTTCGATTTTGCCAAGTAACCGAACTAAACCGAACGTGCTCAACCCTATGGAGGAATGTCATTGAGCTCAAAACACAAATATTGTAATCGGCGTAGTTAATTAACACTTACATTTCAAATTGGCCCCCTCCCTTGCTAAACATACAACCCCCCCCCCCCCCCCCCCCACACACACACACAACCTCCACCCTTAAACTTTCATTTCCCTTAATTGACATGTTGGCCTATCTAATTTTATAATTATCTTAAAATATCAAATAAAAAAACAATTAAGTTTTTATTTTTGTTTTGTAGTCTTTTGATATCTTTTATTATTTTATTTCTTTAAAATCCTATTACAAGTTTGTTAATTTTTTACATGTCTTAGAAAGTTTTGTATACTTTCTCTAGCTAGTGTTATATATATATATATATATATATATATATATATATATATATATATATATATATATATTATCTATATTACATTATAATACATATAGGTAACCTTTCATATTACATGTGAGACGCCTGAATATTTATTGTACCTTCATCTCCGGCGATACTTTATTGTTCCGGTAACCATTCAATTCAGCGTTCAATAAAAATTATGTGCAATCAATTATCCGTCATCAATTGCTGGTAACAATATTCTGTATAACGCATAATAATTCGATTCTACATAATACATCAACGCTCCCACCACCATACTCTGATCTAAAATTCCCCTAATTTTGTAGGCTGATTGAGTTGATGAGTGCAGATAACCCAACCAAAACCATCCAGTGGTTTAAGGCCTCCTCAATGGAAACGTTTGCACCATCAGGTACGAATTGAAATCACATATATGCCTTTTGTTCCTTATTTTCTCTTCCCATTTGTCCCTGTCACTTGGGGTTATTTTGATTTCATTTCACAACATTTTAACAAAATTAAAATCGCATATATGCCTTTTGGTACGAATTCCAGTTCCTTAAATTTAAACTATATCATCTATTACAAAATTCTTAATTAAATTAGTTTGAACTTTTTTTTTGTATTTGTTGGTTCATGTTAAATTCTACTATGTGTATATTATTTTTGATGCAACTGACAATTAGGTTCATGTTAGTACTATACCATATGTTGAAAAATTTTGATTTAATGTGTTGTTAATGTAGGTTTTAGTTATACTTTTTGATTATTGAAGGCTATAGCTTTTGATGATTGAATGCTGGGTTTAATAAGGTTTTAATTATACTTTCATACATCATATCAGGTTTTTTGAAGCTCCTGCCTCCAGAAAGCTTCAAAATTGTTGATCTCCAGTGTCGAAGCACGAAATGAATCTTACCTGATCCATGACGATGTTTCCACGGATTTTCGAGATGAACGAACCACGTCTTGATCTTCTTCTTCTTCTGCGGCTGCGCCGGCGACCTGCAATGTCGAGACCTGCAATGGTTTCGGGGGTGTGGAGGCGACTGCTAAGATATCCTGAGGATTTCTTGTTCACAGACACAAAAAGTGGTGGTGGCTCTTACTGAGCATGACCCATGATAAGGAGGTGGAGACCTCCTTATATAGAGTCTCATGGCCACCATCATGGTACCCTAATGGGCCTAGCCCAGTTAGGGTTACCTCCACAAAACCCCCTCGGCCCAATAACATCGTATTAGTCCATGTAATGAAATAAGCCAAACATAATAGATTTAGGGTCGTAGAACCGGGTTTTAGTACCATACCCCTACAAGCCCCCCCAAGTCCAGTGTTGCTCCTGGGCGCGCAAGCGTCTAGGTGGAGCGCTGGACTTTATAAGGTGTGAGGCGGTTTTTTACCTTTTCTTTGGCCTTGTCTTTATTGTCTGAGTTTTGAGAGGCTTTCTTCATGATGGTGACATGTTGTAATAAAAGCCTGCGCGCGAGGCGACTTACAAGCTATAATAATAATGAAGCTCGCGTGTGAGGCCACTTACGAGCTATAATAATAATGGAGCTGGCGCGAGAGGCGACTTACGAGTTATAATAATAATGGAGCTGGCGCGAGAAGCGACTTACGAGCTAAAATAATAATGAAGCTGGCGCGAGAAGCGACTTACGAGCTAAAATAATAATAATGCCTGCGCGCGAGAGGCGTCTTACGAGCTTAGAATAATAAAAGCATGCGCGCGAGAGGCGTCTTATGAGCTTTGAGAATAATAATTGAGCTGGCGCGTGAGGCGACTTACGAGCTGTGAAAGTAATAAAGCTTGCGCGCGAGAGGCGTCTTATGAGCTTTGAAAATAATAATTGAGCTGGCGCGTGAGGCGACTTACGAGCTGTGAAAGTAATAAAGCTTGCGCGCGAGAGGCGTCTTATGAGCTATAAGAATAATAATTGAGCTGGCGCGTGAGGCGACTTACGAGCTGTGAAAGTAATAAAATTGGCGCGTGCGGCGACTTACGAGCCTGTAGAATAATGAGAGCCTGCGCGCATGGCGACTTACGAGCTGTAATAATAAAGAAGCTGGCGCGCGAGGCGACTTACGAGCTGTAATAATAAAGAAGCTGGCGCGCGAGGCGACTTACGAGCTTGTAGAATAATGAAGCTGGCGCGTGAGGCGGCTTACAAGCTGTAAAATAATAAAGAAGCTGGCGCGCGAGGCGACTTACGAGCTTGAAGAATAATGAAGCTGGCGCGTGAGGCTACTTACGGGCCGTAGAATAATGAAGCTGGCGCGCAAGGCGACTTACGAGCTATAATAATAGAGCCTGCGCGAGTGGCGACTTACGAGCTAAGAATAATAAAGCCTGCGCGCGAGAGGCGTCTTACGAGCTGAGAATAATAAAAGCCTGCGCGCGAGGGGCGTCTTACAAGCTGTACCATAATAAAGCCTGCGCATGAGGCGTCTTACGAGCTAAGAATAATAAAAGCCTGCGCGCGAGAGGCGTCTTACGAGCTTTGAGAATAATAATGCCTGCGCGCGAGGCGTCTTATGAGCTGTGAATAATAAAGGCCTGCGCGTGAGGCGACTTACGGGCTGTAAGAATAACAACAGCTTGCGCGCGAGGCGTCTTATGAGCTGTGTGAATAATAAAGGCCTGCGCGTGAGGCGACTTACGGGCCATAAGAATAATAACAGCTTGCGCGCGAGGCGTCTTATGAGCTGTGTGAATAATAAAGCCAGCGCGTGAGGCGACTTACGGGCTGTAAGAATAATAACAGCTTGCGCGCGAGGCGTCTTATGAGCTGTGAATAATAAAGGCCTGCGCGTGAGGCGACTTACGGGCCGTAAGAATAATAACAGCTTGCGCGCGAGGCGTCTTATGAGCTGTGTGAATAATAAAGCCAGCGCGTGAGGCGACTTACGGGCTGTAAGAATAATAACAGCTTGCGCGCGAGGCGTCTTATGAGCTGTGAATAATAAAGCCAGCGCGTGAGGCGACTTACGGGCTGTAAGAATAATAACAGCTTGCGCGCGAGGCGTCTTATGAGCTGTGTGAATAATAAAGGCCTGCGCGTGAGGCGACTTACGGGCTGTAAGAATAATAACAGCTTGCGCGCGAGGCGTCTTATGAGCTGTGTGAATAATAAAAGCCTGCGCGTGAGGCGACTTACGGGCTGTAAGAATAATAACAGCTTGCGCGCGAGGCGTCTTATGAGCTGTAATAATAGTGGAGCTTGCGCGTGAGGCGGCTTACGAGCTACTTTATGTCACGCGCCACGTGCAGATGTTGCATGCACGTGCGCGTAGACTTTGGTTTTGTGTTATGCGCCACGCACAGATGTTGCGTGCGCGTGCGTGTAGACTGTGACATGTGCGAGCATGTGATGCGTAAGCATGTGATGCGTAAGCATGTGTAATATGCGTGAGCATATGTGATGCGTGAACATATGGTATGAGGATTCCCAACCCCTAAGTTTGGCATGTAGCCATATGGGATCTTAGGAGGATTCCCAACCTTGCAGTTTGGCGCGTAGCCATATGGGATATTAGGGGGATTCCCAACCTTGAAGTTTGGCGCGTAGCCATATGGGATATTAGGAGGATTCCCAACCTTGAAGTTTGACGCGTAGCCATATGGGATATTAGGAGGATTCCCAACCTTGGCGCGTAGCCATATGGGATATTAGGAGGATTCCCAACCTTGAAGTTTGGCGCGTAGCCATATGGGATATTAGGAGGATTCCCAACCTTGGCGTGTAGCCATATGGGATATTAGGAGGATTCCCAACCTTGAAGTTTGGCGCGTAGCCATATGGGATATTAGGAGGATTCCCAACCTTGAAGTTTGGCGCATAGCCATATGGGATATTAGGAGGATTCCCAACCTTGAAGTTTGGCGCGTAGCCATATGGGATATTAGGAGGATTCCCAACCTTGGCGCGTAGCCATATGGGATATTAGGAGGATTCCCAACCTTGAAGTTTGGCGCGTAGCCATATGGGATATTAGGAGGATTCCCAACCTTGAAGTTTGGCGCATAGCCATATGGGATATTAGGAGGATTCCCAACCTTGAAGTTTGGCGCGTAGCCATATGGGATATTAGGAGGATTCCCAACCTTGGCGCGTAGCCATATGGGATATTAGGAGGATTCCCAACCTTGAAGTTTGGCGCGTAGCCATATGGGATATTAGGAGGATTCCCAACCTTGGCGTGTAGCCATATGGGATATTAGGAGGATTCCCAACCTTGAAGTTTGGCGCGTAGCCATATGGGATATTAGGAGGATTCCCAACCTTGAAGTTTGGCGCGTAGCCATATGGGGTATTAGGAGGATTCCCAACCTTGGCGCGTAGACACATGGGATATTAGGAGGATTCCCAACCTTGAAGTTTGGCGCGTAGCCATATGGGATATTAGGAGGATTCCCAACCTTGAAGTTTTGGCGCGTAGCCTGATGCGCGCATGCACGGCGATAGAGTGGTGACTCGCAAGTGCGTGTGCATGGCGGAGGTCTCTTGCGCAAAACCCAGATGGTGGTTTCCGCGGCGGCACATGCACGGCTGCGGAGTGAGAACCCCCGGGCGTGCGTACATGGCGGCGGAAGTCTAGTAACTTCTGGATCTGCAATTTAAGAGTCAGATCTACAACTTTAGACCTAAAATCCAGGTCTGTAATCTAGACCTAGATCTGTAAATCAGATCTGGACAGATCTGAAGATTCGGAGCAGATTTAAAACCATCACAGATTCGGAGATCCTGAATCACAGATTCACAGATTCGGAGATCTGATCATTCGAATCACGGATTTTCCTTCTTGCCCAGATCTGGAAGCCTCTTTTTAGATCTATGGATCTTTTTGAGCTTTAAATAGAACAAGCTTTGAAGCCTTTTTCTGTAAACTTCCAGATCTGCGTTTTTCTTGGGAGAGATCTGACAGCCGAGATGAAGATCGAAGGGCAGTTCGTTGCCGTCCCACGGATGGCGCCCATGTCGAAGCATGAAATGAATCTTACCTGATCCATGACGATGTTTCCACGGATTTTCGAGATGAACGAACCACGTCTTGATCTTCTTCTTCTTCTGGGGCTGCGCCGGCGACCTGCAATGTCGAGACCTGCAATGGTTTCGGGGGTGTGGAGGCGACTGCTAAGATATCCTGAGGATTTCTTGTTCACAGACACAAAAAGTGGTGGTGGCTCTTACTGAGCATGACCCATGATAAGGAGGTGGAGACCTCCTTATATAGAGTCTCATGGCCACCATCATGGTACCCTAATGGGCCTAGCCCAGTTAGGGTTACCTCCACAAAACCCCCTCGGCCCAATAACATCGTATTAGTCCATGTAATGAAATAAGCCAAACATAATAGATTTAGGGTCGTAGAACCGGGTTTTAGTACCATACCCCTACATCCAGCTGTATAAAGATTCACGCTCGCATACAAGGTTCATGTAGGTATGCTATGTAGCATCTTGGGATGTAGTACTCTTGCAACACAAGAAAAACAGGGGGCATAGTTAATCAGGATTGCTTTATTGGAAACTGGCGTGTTGTTATTGTTAAAAATTTTCTATTTAGAGATGAAATGCTAAATGCTAAAATCCCAAAGGTATTGATCACAGTTTTATTTGAAAACAAGGTTTTTATTAGGCTTGTAAACAAACCAAAGAAAACTAACGAATTGTGTTCGTCTTTCTTTGCTTAACTATAACCTAAAAATTGATCAAGCACGAACAACTAAATGAACAGGGTTTCTTGTTCGTATTTGTTAGTTAAGAAAGTGAAGGTGTTCGTGTGATATAATGCTTGTAACTTTGTGGTTTTCTCATGAACCTTCCCCTATGTGTGTGTGTATTTTTATTTAAATGTAGACTAGCGTGAGCACGTGCTAATTACTCAATTGTAGGTTATTTTTAGATTAAAGTGAAGTTGATCAGAATGGGACATCTTGTGTCACACCCAAACCTAAGGCGGAAATGTGGGGGCGTGAGCTGATTGTCACAGCTCACAAGGTTACTATCATGAAATTCTAAAGCGGCAATATCTAATTAATTTATTTATTATCAAACAACGTTCATATACAACAAAAATAAAGAAAATTACAAATACAAAACCAACTATTCTTGTATATGTTTTATCCTAAAGTCATCTCTATGTGAGCTTCAGTTCGATAAGCAATTCAAATCTATAATCTGCAAATGCGTACAAAATATATGTTTGTCAACAACACATGTTGAGTGAGTAGATCACCAGTTTTGACACAAACAAAAATGGTAATAATATATAATGATATAAGTGAAAAAAAAATAGGCAAAACTGTTATCTATGAGTATAACCAATTAAACCATAGCACATACATAAACAATCAACCATAAAGAAAGGACTAAACCGTTGCCATGCGAATTGGCAATGGTTACCAAAAAATGAGGTGTCGGTGAAACCATTGTCAATGCGATCGGGCTCCGGCCACTACGACGGTCGTATGATCATACTATAATGAGATTATGTTGGACCTCTCCGAATGCGATTCAAGTAAGCAAGTAAGCAATTAGCAAGTAACAGGCAATCATTCAATTGATACACAACACAAAGATCACAGTTTGCGTTTGAGAAATACCAAGATAAATAATATGATAAATAGTACGCAAGTGTCCCCAAAACATTTGAAAACAAGTAAAATAGGGGAATGATTATTCACCTGATTGGATGAACGAAACGGGAATAAATACGGTACAACGGTAAAGTAACGTCATGCTCTAGGTGTATCAAAGAACGAATCCTAAGTAATAAAGATACCCAAAGGATACAATGAATCAATAGATGCATTAAAGAGATTGAGATTAATCGGGTGTTCTTGACGGAAGCATTTATTGCTTTAAATTATAATTAACTCTATTATTTTAAATATCATAGCTAATATGATTTAAAATACAAAAAAATACTTAATTAAATATTTATAAAACTTTATAGTTTATACAAGGAGAATTTTAATCCAAAAATACGTTACACGTATTCATCTTTATTTTTATTAATAATAAAGTTTTCTTTTATATTAATATCGTAGATAACAAATGATATTTATATAAAATAAGATCTTTTATAAAATACGTAAGATATATGTTTAATATGTGAATTAACAAAGTTGTATTATGTATTCTAAACTAAACCTTTTTAAAATATTTATCAAAACCTTATAAAATCTTTACTAACACCTTTATAAATATTTTAATTATCACATATATATATATATATGATTTAAACCAAGATTTGGAAACAAAACTATTTAGGGTGTAAAGCTTATTTGATGTTTAATATTAATTAAGATAATTTATAAGACCATTACTATGCTTAAAAGATAAGAAAACAAAAATAAATCAAGAAGCAAAAGGGGATGGGCAGGCTCGAACCTGAGCAGATGGCCGGCTCCGAGACACCACCCACAGGCCTAGCCAATTGCGCAAGGTGTGTTAGTTGATTAGGGACGACAACATAAAGATAAATACTAACTGATATAATCAAATTTGAACATAAACCCTAGAAATCAAAATCAATAGATCTCGTTCGTTTTGGGTTAATTAATCATAAGGGTTTTAAAGAACGACTAATTGCGATCTTAAAGATGTAACCAATTACCTTTAATGATGATTATACACGGGTTAATTGAGCATGAACAGTGGCCGGCATAAAGATGATGAACGGACTAGTAAACGATGGCGAATAAGCAATTAAATAGAGGATTAATGTTGGCGATGGTTATGAGATCGTAACTGCAAGGTTAATTGGATTGATAACAACGATTATATGTATAACAGGTTAGGGTTAGGGTCGGCTACGAGGAGAAACGAACAACCAAACAACAGCAATGATAATATAATTAACTAAGGGGGTTAGATTGGCGATCGTATAAGGGTTGTTCATGGTGGTTTAATTGAGTTATTACGCTCGTTAACATATATACTAAGAACGAGTTGAGGTCGGTTTGATATAATAAGTAATTCAAATCATAATTGATTGATTTAACGCAATTAGAGGTGTCGGTTAGGCCGAAGATAGTAAGTATAATATGATTCTTGATTCACTTTCTATATCGGGTGCGAGAATTGTTGTCCAAGACACGAAATTGTATAAACGGGTCTAATAAGTGGGTCACGAGTTGGGTTCGGGTCATGGGTAAACGGGTCCAAGATCGGTTTTAATATAGTAATTATAATAGAAATTGCAGTATGGTCCCTGAAGATTGGAAGTGGAAACACAATGAGGTAATAGTTTATGTTTGGGTTAAAATTGCCAAACTTTAAAAGTCATATATATATATATAGAGGAAAGTTATATAACTATTAAACTTTGATTTCCTTTATTTTGCTTCATACACATGTACTTAGAGCCGAGGGTCTCTCTGGAAGTCACCTCTTTATTCCTTTGGATAGAGGTACGTTGTGCCTACATCCCACCCTCCCCAGACCCTACTTATAGCTTTGCTGTCGGTGGGATTTTACTGGGCATGATTGATTGATTGATTGATTGATATATAGAGGAAAGTTATAATAAAAAGTTCATATTTCCTAAGAAGTGTAGGAAGGAATCTAGACCATTTGATTAAATAACACACACAAGGGTATGATGGTCAACAATCAAATATTATAATTATGGAATTAAAATCAAAATTAGTAGGCATCCATGGTAATTGTGTTATGTGTTATGTGTTATAATTTAAATTAGTCACTTGGTCAATCAGTTATGAATTTTGCTATTTCTTTGGATCTATATATCTAAATATTTCTGTCAAACACAAATTGTTTGTGGTTTATCAAGATTATCGGCATTAAACAATATACCCATAACATCCCTCTTGATTTCTTTCTTTCCTCTTTTTAAAAGCATCACCGGAGTTTGTACTGTCCATAAGCTACCACCCACGGTCACCGTCCCTCAAATAATACTGCAGCATTCCGATACTGCGCGACCTAACGCCGTTGTTGTCGATCCCCAGCCCTGCCTGCAATTGGCGATTTGTTTCGATTCTGGTCGGTTAAACAGATTATTAAAGACACAAAGAAGGGGTTGGCAATTGGAATCTGGTGTTGGCAAATTGGAAACGATCACAGTGCCGTTGAATTAAAAAGGAGAGTAGTTAAAGAGTTAAGCAAGCATCACCAATATTTTGTGTCTAAAAATCATCCAGAAGAAAAGAAAATAATCATAGGCATGCTAATTAACTGAGAAGCTAATCATTATTTATGGGTGATATGCAACTATAATATTTTTATTATATTTATATATAATTGGTTATGATATTCAAAATAGTGTGTTTTAGTTCTTCGTGTATCTGGTGTAATGTTTTAAATTTGGATTACAATTCGGTGTTGCTTTTAAATTTTGATTAAAATTTGATTTAAAACACATTATAATAAAGATTATGATGTTTTTAGTGTTGTGTTTAGATTAAGATTTGATGTTGTGTTTTAAAACACATTGTAATATATATTGTGTTGTTCTTGGTGTTGTGTTTTGATTATTGGTGTGTTTTGATTATTGGTGTGTTTTTAATTTTCCGACGACGCAATCCGGCGACACAAGCCGGTAAGACGGTAATCAAAACACTAATGTTAGTGTGTTTTTAACAAGAGTGTCTTACCGGCGACGCAAGCCGGTAAGAAGACAACGACGGTGAGAACATATGATAAGGAATTATGAGTGTTTTTTTATTCAAAATTATTGGTTCCTCTGTAATTGTTTTTGAATCAAGAACATGGTAATTAGTGTTTTTTGATTATTATTTTAACTAATAAAAAGATATTATATTGGTAACCATTTTTGGAAGATCAGAGATTGATTGCATAAAAATAGGAGATTCTAAATATACTATGACTACATTACCATTTAACACACCAATCTAACTCTTTAAAATAAAACACTTATCAATTTGTTCCATCTTTCAATCTTGACCATTGACCACCAAGATCTAACCATCCAGATTACTTCCTACACTTTTTAGACACACTCAGTTTTTTAGTATAACCCCTCTCTATAATATATATGTATATTATATAATTAGTTAAATACTAATATCATAATAGTTTAATTAACTCGATAAAGCGATAAAATTTCCCAAAACTCGAAATGGGCCGGGTTTATAAGTTCCGAATAGTCCGAGTTGTTACATCTTGCATGGTTACTACCTCAAGTATTAGAGTGCTTCTTAATGGAGAGCGGGTTGAAAGTCAAAGACTACGAGCTGTTGAGGCGCAACTTTAGTGACACCGGTTGCTTTGGATTTTGTATTCAGGAACATATCGAATTGGATATCAAGTATGTCACCATTTCTTTCAACTCATGATTCTTAACACTTCTTATTCACATTGATTCTAATATTCACAAAACTATTTTATAATTCTATTTTCAGTTAAAGAATATAAAGTTGACCTGTCACGCCTTAACTTTAAATGCTTATTAGGGTTGGTATATAATGCTTGTGGATTATGTTCATAGAATCGGAGGTAAAAGGTGTTGTATTGATGATGATCGATGGTGATTGTAGCGTTGGAGGCCCTGCTACTGTAATAAAACACTATTTTTTTTCTATTTTCTCGGTTTATGCTTCATACATTTCACATCTAAAAAGTTTTCCTATTCCATACATTCTGTTTTGGTGGTCAATTTTTTGCTCTGTGGTGTCATTGGAGTAACCTTTCGGTACTCTTAGTTACGATATTTCATGAAAATAATTTTTTCTTTTGTAAAACACTCTAAAGTTCATGTTATTTGTTACCATCATAGGAGAAAGCATACATAATTATGAGAGCGGTATAAATTAGTGTGTATTTATCAAATATCATCTTAATGATAAGCAAACGATACACGTTTCTGGTTCTTAAAAATGTCTTGTTTTGCACCACTAGACATAAGGATGGACATATTCTTTTAGGACAAGTAGACCGCACTAAAGAACCGGAACTTTGTAGTGACATTTTGTTTCGAAATGTAGTTGACTTTTGAGTTCTGGCATGGTTGACTTGTGTCCTTTTGCTGAACTTAAATTTAGTAAAAAATATATTATTTATAAAATTGATTATGATTATATATTCTAAATCACAAATAGATGTAACTACTAGAATTGAACATAATACCACCATAAAAACTATCGGTTTGGTTTTTGTTTATGATATTTTTATTATTAAAAAAGTAACTAGGTTGACTTTTTGTGTATACTAATTGGTCGACTATTATTCTAGGTTTACTGTTGGAGATGTCTTCGGTTTTTGCAAGGTGTGATTTGGAGGGATTTTCTCATGTGAGATTTATTTATTTATTTATTTACAACCTCGAATACATTGGCAATTATTATTATTGTTGCTATTTTTGTTATTATATGTGTGGGATTGGCTTAAAGCTCCTTGCTCCCAACAGGAGGTGATCGAGAAGCAAGAGTTGGAAGATCTCCTTCAAGGGGTGGTGATGGTTGACCGTGAAGATTCATGGTCTTGGGCGGTTGGTAGCTGCAAAGAGTTCGAGGTTTCGGCGATTGATGCTGGGAGTTTCGGTTTCCAATGGAGTGATTGGGTCCCGAAAAAATGTAATATTTTTATGTGGAGGGCCGTTCTGGATAGTCTTCCAACCAAGCAGGCTTTAGCTAGACGTCATTTGCATTGTGATGATCATAGTTGCGCTTTATGTGAGAGTAATGAGGAATCGCTCGAGCACTTGTTAACCGGGTGTTTCATTTCTATGGCCGTTTGGAATGCGATTGGTTCATGGTGCAACATCCCTAGATCTTTTGTTTTTCATGTCAATGATTTGGTGGAAGTGCATAAGGTTTGTGGTGCGACGGGGAACAAGAGATTGATTATTCATGGAATTGTCATCATTACTTGTTGGAGGATTTGGCGGGCTAGGAATGAAAAGATTTTTTCGGGCAAGAACACTAAGGTGGTAGAAATGGTTGTGGATATAAAATCTTTGGGCTTTCTTTGGTACAAAAATAGATCTAAGATAGGGGTAGTGGATTGGAAAAGATGGTGTTTATTTGATGTAACGTGATTGTTGTTTTTGGTTTTTGGATTTCAGCGTCTTTCTCCGTCTTGGTGATAGTCGTTGGTTGTGTTTGTTTTTAATGAAAGTCAATTTTCAAAAAAAAAATATGTATTTTAATATGTTTTGAGTCAATTTTCTAGC
>NW_027500528.1:0-34798 GCF_021521415.1 Bidens hawaiensis
CAAGATTTACATGAAACTTATTTTATTTTATTTTTTATTTTCTTTTTATTGTTACAGTTATGTAATTGATTTAACTGAGGCATAAGTTAATTTTTTAATTGATTAAAAGTTATTCAGTTACATGTGCTTAAACTTGATAAATCTTCTAAACTTATTTTATTTATATCTTGTTTTATATGTTAGTATTAATACTTGCAAAATTTGAATATTATAGTGGGGTTACTTTTACTCGTATTATTATTTCTTTTCTAGAAAATGATAAAAAGAAAATGGGTCACTATAAACAGACTCCCCCTTGACCGTTGCTCTTAATTCTAACAAACACCAAAGATCATTTGTTAAAAAACATGCACCAAAAGATCTAAGATTAATTGCAAGCTGCAGCTAATTAGTTAAAGTTAACATGGATGTCGTGATGTACTAGGCATCCACATAAAAATATGCACAAATAAGATTAGAGAAAACCCTAGTCAGGTCGTAGTCTTATTGCGGCTATTATAGAAAGTTAACCAAAAATCTTACTATTCTAATAAATAACTACTACTATATGCCACTTGTCACACTCTCATCCATTCTCATATTTTTTAACCTATTTCCTTAAATATGGATACTACATGGGTCATTACCCACTCATTTTATTTGTTATTCAAACCTCCTATCCTTTTAAGTGACTTTCAATATACTTTTTTTTTAAATGACTTTAAATTATAAATGTCATCACTTAATTTTAATCAATATCTAAAATTAATTTTAATTTGCTTAACTTATTTTTCAGGTCTGTGTTATCTATCTATTCTAATAAAAGACTACCATTTTTGCTACTTGTCAATACTATAGCCTTTCTCATCTTTTTTTTCAACCAATTTTAATATATGGTTCATATCTTTTAAGTCATTTCAATATATGACATTAAAATTAGGTTTATTCCAACTAAATCCATTACTACATATAATAAGTAATCTCCATATGTATTGACAAGAAACGATTAGTGAATTTTGAAGTGTTAACTAAAGTGCTTATTATGGTTTATATTCAAAATAATAAACAATTAACATTCGATTCATAATATGTGGAAACAATCGACTTTGAATAAATCCTGATAATGTCAATGGCTAAGGCTTAGCCTTTGATACCTAAAAATACATATGATTTTAAAACTAAAAATTTTCGAGTTGACCCGAAACCTAGAATTCGGACCCAAGAACCAACCCGAATTAGTTCAGTTCAGGTTCGGGTTAGTATTTTATTGGGTTCGAGTTTCTCGGGTCGGGTTAATTTGGGTTCAGGTACGGGTTTTTCTTGGGTTGGGTTTCATGTTTTAGGTAAAACATGTATTTTTCATTTTCTTGGCAATTACATTCATATGAAATAAACAAATCATTTTGTTATATTTAAATTTTCGGTTGTTATGTTGGTTGATTATACAATTTTTAAATGTAAAATATAAATTAGTTAAAAATTTGTCATACACAGAATATTAATAACAACAAATTTATCATAATCATTCAATTTCAAATTGTAAAGATACCAAGGATGATTATAACATCAAAGTTCAGGTATATAGGTTTTGGGATAATCATGTTTTTTTATAAACATTAGTAGATGTTTTCAAATGACATCATATTAATTTATTAAAAGCTATGATATTTTATGTGTATCAATATTTTTTTATTAATATCATGAATATATATATTATCATCTATCTAGAGTTATATGCACTTGGAGAACCTTTTTTTTGTCACACGGACAACTATATGTGGTTATATCAAGAGTTATAAGTAGATCTGTATGTTACTTTATTAAGAGTTCAAGCAGACATGAACTAAAGATTTTGATTTTTGATAAAAAAAAATGTATACTTGCAAATACAATCACAAATGTAGTGTAAAAGAAAATTTTACCTATTTGTAGCATATATGTGTAATATTAGTTATGTAATTTCTGTAATTTTAATTTAATTGCAATTATATTAACAAAATATGATCAATTTGTTGACTGTATTTCACTTAATGGTCAAAGTTTAACATTTTTTACAATTACCCGTGTAATACACGGGCCTCAAACTAGTAGGTTATAAACATCTTGTAGGCGTAGCAGCTCGGATATCTGGAACAACATGAAATACTTTGAGAGAGTGACATCAGTATACAATCTCATACTACACATACCATATCACAAATGCATGTGTAATTGATTCATTCACAACATTCATTGTCGAACAAACCAAATTAAATATATAAATCATAATGTCAACAGAAGTTCATCAAAATTCACAAGTAACAAACAATTCGTATCTTCTACCTAGGGTATTTAAGACTTTAATACACCACTGGAAAACTGGCCATTTGTGATTAGAAAATGATCACAATTAAGCAACCAATTTGCGAATTTAATCACATAAAATAAATTTCCGTAAAAAAAAAGAACAGATGTGTTAATTGAAAAGTATATTTTATTTTAGTTAATAGATTAATCATATTGATCCGGTATCGAATTATAATGTAACTGAGAAGTCCAAAATGATAAAATTCAAAGTTTTTAGAAGAAAGTAATAATGGAATTTTATATGCCAATAAACCTCTTAAAAATCTCTAGGATCTTTGGCAATTCAGTTACAATGTGAAGGATGGAAGCTCAGCAGATGAAGATGAAGATGAAGGTGGTGGTGAGCTTCCACTTAGCTTAATAGAAACCGAGATACTACCAAGTCTTTGGCTAAGTCCTTAGGCCATTGCATACGTGTGTGCAAACAATGGAAATCGTTGCTATCTACACCTACATTTTCCCGGATGCGCAATGTATATATAAGGTAAAATTTTGAGTTGATTCAATACAAACATATGTAATTCATATATATTTTCGGTGATAGTCTTATCCGTATTTCAACACAAATCCATATTATTTATTGATATAGTTGTCTAGCATCCACCTGACCAACATCCAAAACATATCTTGGAGCCTAACTAAAGTTTTGATTTTCTACACATTGTTGCCCAATTAAAGTTTTACTTTTTGCTAGCCCATATTCGTTAGACCATCAATATAAAACCAATAAACGGAACAATTAATCAGTTAGACAAACCTTTCCATAACGAAAAGAAATGGTTACAAAATCAAGAAAAGAAAATCCTAGATAGAGAATATTTTAAACTCACAATATTAAAAGAAATGGTATAGGTTCTTCCATCTTATAATTTTAGGTTAAAATTGCTTAATATAAGTTTCTGTTACACTTATTTTATTTGCATCATTTTCAGTCAATAACCAACAATATATATCCATAAACAACAGTGATTAAGAAATTATTTATTGTGGTGTAATAAAACCTTTATTAATCCCAGCACGTACTCTTATCAATATAATTAATCGTCTGAAATAAGTTTCAGTCCAAACTTACTTTATTTGCATCACAATCATTCCATAACTATCTATCTAAATCCTTAAACAATGGTAGTTAAGAAATCATTCACCGCGGTGTAAGAAGAACCCTTATTAATCTCAACACTTGCTCTAATCAATTCCGCAAATTCACTTGCTTTTTTCCTCATGTCTTGGCCTTTTCCGCCTTCAGTTTTATCCAACACCGTACTTATCACCCTACTCACCTCTGCTTTAGTGAGTTGACTATGTACCCATCTCGCTAACACCACACAAACGCCTAATTCCTCCACCAGCATCTTCGCATTAAACCCTTGCTCTGATGCTAACGGCCAACCAATCAATGGCACCCCTTGGCTTAAACTCTCCATCACAGAATTCCAGCCACAATGACTAAGAAAAGCACCGGCTGACGGATGGCATAATATCTCTAGTTGAGGTGCCCAATTATGCACCACCAATCCTTGTTTTCTAGTTCTATCCTCAAATCCAGTAGGTAGCCATTCATGCCGGAAATCACCTTTTGGGTCGAACCCGATTGGTGGTCTGATTACCCAAATAAAAGGCTTCTTGCTCTCTTCCAACCCTTTCGCTAGTTCCATCATTTGTGTCTCGCTTATTGTGTTCTCCGAGCCAAATGAAATATAAAGCACTGACCGAGTAGGGTGCGAGTCTAACCATTCAATGCAATTTTTGGGTTGGATACCAGGTTGTTTTCCAGAACTTTGACCGAAACTGTCCGAACTCATGTCCGAACCCAAATTCTTTTTTAACATTTTAGATGGGATAAGGGGGCCGATACACCAAACAGGAAGTTTTCTAGAATTTCTGAAGACCTTCAACCCCAATGTTTCTAGCTCTTCAACTGTGTTACATTGCCAACCATTAGATTAGTGAGAAAATGAGACTTGCAATAGGAAAAATCTTGAGTACACGTCTTTCCCATCAGTAGCTAGTCCATGTTCATTAAGTTCGGAAACCCTAAACCGGCAAGATTCTGGGAATCCTGGAACTGTAAACTCGTCGTGGATTCCACCTTTGGCTATATTCCGATGAGGCTGATTTAACAAAACAGAACTAAATGCGGTTCCACCGTATGTGCCACAGGTGATAAATGTGTAACCTGAAATGCCAAAAGATTTCGCTACACCATTAGCCCACCCCATGAGCAAATCTGAAACTACGCATACCAGCGGACTTCCTTCACTGGAAATGACGTCTGATATGAACTGACGAAAAGGGGCGTCGAGGGCGGCAGAGGCAAGTAAAAGTTTCCCGACGTTTGACTGGGAGAGGCCATGTGTGTTCTCAGTGTTGGGAGGGAGGCCGTTGTGGGAGCTGTTGAAGGGGAGAGACTTAAGATGAATAATATTGTTAGAAGGGCGGTTGGCGATGGCGGAACGGAGGTATTCGACGTTGAGAGGGCTGTTGGCAATGGTGATGGTGAAATTAGGATTGTGATCAAGGATCTTGTAGGCTAATTCTAGGAAGGGTATGAGGTGACCGTATGCCATGTATGGTAGCATGATTATGTGTGTACCACGTGGAGCTTGAGCTTCCATATCGGATTAAGGTGTTTGTTTGTGTTGTATAATTCAGTTCAACTCTATTTATATAGTTAGTGATCTCTCAAACTTACGAAAGATAGCTTTAGTCGGCATACCATTTATAATTCACTTATTTCAATGGTTTATAAATGTTCGGCCAGCTTTTAGTCAATGGAACATTTATATGTATAATATATTTTCATGATTTTATAAATACTGGACTAGCTTTAGTCGTTGGAACATTTATGTAAAATGTACAACAAATATCAGTAACTCAAATTACAAGCAAAACACAACCGAAGTGAAGTCGTAGGTGTTAGCGATAATATTAATATTGTTGATATTTTAAATACATCTATAAAGCACCTATGTGTGCACCTTATAGAATTTGAACTCACAACCTCTATATATTCACATGTTTATAAATATTGGACTCGTTTTGTGAAATGTTCCATAATAAATATTTGCAAATTCAAAAATTTCAAGCAAAAAAATATTGATACGACAAAACTGAAGTTGTTGGTGTTAGCGATAGGCCGATAATGATATATAGTTGTCGGCTGGAGAGAGAACTCATGTCGGAGTGGATGTTTCCGACGATCATCCGCGACGAGGCTGTTCTACGGTTCTCTGTTATCCTCTTTGTGTCTAATTAACACATAAAGGCTCTGTTTATTTGACTTTCACTAATTCGCTTTTTAGGGTTTATTGAACGAAATGTTAAGTATATTAGCTAATGTTAGTTGTAGAGCTCTTTTGAGTAGAAAGAGGAACATTGATATAGAGAATTTGGCTAGAGGGAGAAACTACGCTAATTGTCTTCCTATCTGGCGGTCCATCATGGCAACGAGGTCCTGTTGGTCTTTTTCTAACCATGTGCTCTCACTTATTTGTGTTTCTCTTTGACTAGGATGTACAACCTATGTTTCTTTGTGTTTCACTCTTATGCCATTTAGGGTTTTCAGTTTCGTCTTTAATTTACTTTGATTTTTGGTATGATTGTTGTCTCGATGATGTTGAACCAAGGCTCATCTAAGAGGTAAACCCTAACTATTTAATTGGGTAGTTTGATGTTGTTGTTTGATTCGAAATTGGTGAGCCAAACCTCAGTTATTTGTTTACACCTTTGCTAATAAATCCTTAGGGTACGAAATTACTCGATGATGATGAGCGAAACTTATCTAAGAGGTTTTTGAATTTGTTTCGTATGGTTTATTTGTTCGAGAATGGTGTAAACGTTTTGGGTTTTGGGTTGGGTGTTAAATCAACCATTGATGATTGGCAAAGCTGATATGAGAAATATAAGCCCTAAGGATCTATTTGGTATGGGGTAATAGATTGGAGAGGGAATGAATGGACGAGGGAATTGAATGGATAATGGATTGAAATTGATCATTACCATTTTTTTGTTTTGTTTGGCTAACTTATTAAAATGGAATGAATCATTACTTTATGTTGTTTGATAGACACAAAAAGAAGCGAAAAAATACAAATGACAAGAATACTCCGGCCTTATACATTTTTTTTATCAAAATAAAAAATGGCAATGGCGGTGGTGGCGGTGCGATGATGGTGGTGGCGGTCATGTGAGGGTGGTGGCGGTGGTGGCAACAATATTGGTGGCTCAACCAGAAACCATTTTGTTTTCATTCCTTAATAACCATCAATTGATCAATTTCGGTTGTCATTCATGTGTACCAAACGCTACCTAAGATTTTTAGGTGTTTATGTTAGTCCACCATTTTGTTTTCATTCCCTTATAACCACCGGTCCACCACCACCAGCCGAAGCCACCAGTCCACCACCACGTACTACGCCATCACCACCAGCCGGTAGCCACCACCATCACCACCAGCCGGCAGCCACCACCACCAGCCGTAGCCACCAGTCCACCACCACCAGCCACGCATCTCAAACCACTCAACCACGCACCATCACTTTGTTGGTGCATTTTGTGACCGTCGCTATGCAATTCAGACCAGCGGAACGCCACAGGCGAAGTTAGCACAACTTCGCCTTAGGCGAAGTTAGAACAACTTCGCCAACAGCGAAGTTGTAACAACTTCTGCCTTAGGCGAAGTTATCACAACTTCGCCATAGGCGAAGTTATGAACAACTTCGCCTACTGGCCCAAGCCCAAGCCCGAGAAGATGTTTTGTCTATATATATGTGTGTCTTGTTTAGGTTTTGTATCCAGAAATTAGAGTATTGTGTGTTACAGTTTATTTGTCTAAAGAGAGACCGAGAGTGAGAGTCGTGTGGGACGACCCGAGGTAGAGCTCACCTCGGGTCGGCCGTCATTTGTTTACGAGTTTGGTATGTAATTCGTTTTGATTATTATATAAGAATCTGCAGATTTGTTTATCCCGTTCTTGTATTTGTTCGTGTATTTGTTCGTGTACGTGTTTGTGTTCTTTATCTTTACACCAATAAACGAGTCTAGGAGGATTCCGCACTCCTAGACCTCGTGCGGATCTCGTATCGATCGGCGACGTCCCCGGGGGGACCTACAAGTGGTATCAGAGCCTTAGGCTCTTATGCTATGGTTCGAGATCTGCGTTTTGGTGTTTCTGGCACGTTTCTGTGCGTTTCTGGCCGAACAGCGCCGTAGGCGAAGTTAATGTTCATCAGGCGAAGTTGCCGTCACTGTTCGAAGGGTTTCAGCGAAGATATAAGGTCTGGCGAAGTTATGAACAGGCGAAGTTGACTTTAGGCGAAGTTGACTTCTCGGCGAAGTTATAGCCAGGCGAAGTTATGGACAGACGAAGTTAACTTTAGGCGAAGTTAACGAGAAAAAAAAAAAGTAATTTGGTGTTTTCGTCTGTATGGCCAGGTGTACACGATTATTGTGAGACCGGAGATGTTGTTCCGTCAACGAGTGAAACTTGTTATCTCTGGGTCTTACGTGTGAACAAATACGTGTCAACTCTGGATATGGAGTTGAGTTTGTGAATGGGATATTGATTGAAACTGGATATTGACACATATTTGGGTGTTTGTGGGCAATGAAATTGTTGTTGTTCGAGGTGACCAATTGAAGAAAGTCAAATTGAACTGAAGGTTTTTGTCATTACTAGATTGCGGTCAGAGCATATTATTTATGTTACTTTCAAGGCGTTCGAGAATTGGATCCTGAAACGTGATGCTTATTTATTAGAGTGAAAATTCTGGAACAAGTTGGATTTAATCGGGAACTAAAGTGTTTATGTTCTTGATCGTTATCCCTGGTGATTGAAGATGCTTCGGATTAATTAATGGTCATGTGTTAGATTCTGTCAAGGTGGTTTTGTGATGAAATTGATCACTTGATGTTGAGTAGTTGAAGATTAAACCTTATCGTATGCCGACGAGTTGGTGAAGTTGTGGAGGAAACCCAACTTCACGTGTTGGTGAAGTCAGATGGACTCACGTGATTGGTTGAGATGATCTATTGGCACGAGGATGCATGCATTTCAAAGACCTCAATCGTTATAGTCGGAGAAGCTTACACTGAAGGGGAGATCTGATATGGAAGACGCTGGGTGACTGGTAGATTTGTGAAGCTATAGGACAGTTTCAGACACGGATGGTTGATGAGCAAACAGAAGATCATCAGTTAAGAGGGAGTCTGTTGGTGCATGTTTTGTAACAGATGATCTTTTGTGTTTGTTAGAATTGAGAGCAACGGTCAAAGGGGAGACTGTTGGTGCATTTTGTGACCGTCGCTATGCAATTCAGACCAGCGGAACGCCACAGGCGAAGTTAGCACAACTTCGCCTTAGGCGAAGTTATCACAACTTCGCCATAGGCGAAGTTATGAACAACTTCGCCTACTGGCCCAAGCCCAAGCCCGAGAAGATGTTTTGTCTATATATATGTGTGTCTCGTTTAGGTTTTGTATCCAGAAATTAGAGTATTGTGTGTTACAGTTTATTTGTCTAAAGAGAGACCGAGAGTGAGAGTCGTGTGGGACGACCCGAGGTAGAGCTCACCTCGGGTCGGCCGTCATTTGTTTACGAGTTTGGTATGTAATTCGTTTTGATTATTATATAAGAATCTGCAGATTTGTTTATCCCGTTCTTGTATTTGTTCGTGTATTTGTTCGTGTACGTGTTTGTGTTCTTTATCTTTACACCAATAAACGAGTCTAGGAGGATTCCGCACTCCTAGACCTCGTGCGGATCTCGTATCGATCGGCGACGTCCCCAGGGGGACCTACACACTTACCTTCCGTCATTTCAGTTCCATGTTAGATTGTTAATTTCTAGATTTGTATGTTTTATTTTGATTGTTAATTTTTAGATTTGTTAGCTTTTGGTTTAGGAAAAATTGTTGTTCAGTTTTATTGGCTGTTATATAGGTTTCCTTTTCATTTGTATATGTGAGTAATTGTTAATATTTATTTTGTGTAAAAATAGATGGAGACTTCTTGTAGTGAGACTCCAAATATGAATAAAAAGGATGCACTGGTTATTGATGTTGATGAAGAAAACTTGAACGAATCGGTTGAAAGTGAACAAACCGTGGAGCAAGAGGGGGTGATGGTAAAAGGTCGTATGTGTGGATACACTTTACACAAAATAAGGAAACCGGTTATTCCAAATGTCATTATTGTAAGAAGTTTATTAAGTCAACTTCAAAATTAAATGGTACGAGTGGTATGTGGCATCATTTGAAGCTATATTGTTGGACTTCATCGCTTTACAAAAAGGTAGATAAGAAACAGTCTACATTATGTTTTAAGCCTAAAAATTCGGGGGAAGAGAAGGGTAGTTTGACTACTCACACTTTTAATCAAGATCCATGTAGAAAGTCTTTTGTTCGGATGATCATAATAGATAACCTTCCATTTAGTGTGGTTGACAATCAAGGGCTTAGAGAATTTGCGTGGGAGTTGAATCCAATGTTTAAGTTTCCTTCTAGATGGACGGTTGCTACACTGCGTGAAAATTTAGATAAGGTGACACAGAATAAGTGTCACTGTATCTATTTCGTCACACATATCCCTTTCAGTCCAAGTGACACCAAAGCCGCCGCCACCATAGATACCATACGGTGACCTTGAAGTTTTGTGACCGTAGGTCTTAAAAAGCGTGACTAAAAGGTTTCAATATCTTTGCTGGAATCAAGCTTTCGTCTATTAAGTGTGACTAAAGGTAGCAACGGTCACATGAATCTATTTTCAATGTGACCGTTTCTACTGTATAGTCACAAACATTTATGTTTTAGCGACATCAATTTAAAACAACAGTGACAAAATGTAGCAAGTTCAACATGATGTTCTTATAAGTGTGGTCGTTTCTTATATATAGTGACGTGAAAGCTTGTTATTGTCACATTGAATTATAATTACAGTGACAAAAGGTTTTATGTAGTCACACATTTTGTCCCCATCAGTGTGGCTATAGAGTATGTCTAGACACACTAAAACTTTTTAAGTTTTGAGAGAGGCTATTATCAAGATTTAGGGACAGAGTTTATATATTTGAATGACATTCGGTGTCGTTCAGTCACGCAATATGTTATTTTTCAGTGAAATTTGCCAACATTCTGTCACACTAAAATAAACAAATGTTATAATTTTATCTATGACATTTTGTATCATTCAGTCACACAAAACAAAAACAAAGTCACACTGTGTGACTAGTGTTTAAGTGTGGCTATTGTCTATCCTTGGTTACACATATTGTATCTGCCCAAGTGTCAATTTTAAGTGTGGCTATTGTCTATCTTTTGTGACACATAATGTTTTTGCCCACTTTTAACGATAAATGTGACTAAAAACCAAATTCAATTAATATATTGTAATTCTAATTAAAAAATCATTAAATTAACATGAAACCCCTAGCTAATGGAAATCCAAATCATATCATATATTGATAATAATATATATCCATACATAAGATTGTTCATCACACTAAACATTGAAGTACAATATATATTATCGATTTGTAGGCCGTCTTTGTTGATCGATCATTCTTGTGTCAGGATCATCATGCAGATCTTCGTCCCTTAAACCAGGTTTTGATTTTTTCTCTTCTTCTTTGGTGGTGGTGACTCTGGTGGTAGCTGGAGGAACAAAACATGGATAAAAGTTAATATATATGAAACAGATTAAAACCAAAGTGGATCATA
Organism: Bidens hawaiensis; assembly: GCF_021521415.1. Taxonomy (NCBI): domain Eukaryota; kingdom Viridiplantae; phylum Streptophyta; class Magnoliopsida; order Asterales; family Asteraceae; genus Bidens; species Bidens hawaiensis. The sequence goes on from NW_027500528.1 coordinate 11,040, forward strand.
CTTACTGCATATATGATCAATGTAAATATAATTCACTGCATAATAATTCCCAGCCAAATGGAAACAAATAAACTGGATGTTCACTTACCACATCATCAAATGAATTCACAGCCAAATGGATGCGGAATATATCAATACCGAAATAGAAAATAAATTAATTAAGCTCATTAAGTTACTTACTTATTCAAATATATGGAAACCAAAGAAGAACTGAGAGCAAAGAGGAAACCAAACCTGTAACTCGGGACATTTGATTAGTCTTTTTGGCCAGGCAACAAAGCCACCTAATGCATGTTCAACTGTTGTAGCTTCGTCTGTTGGAATTGGTAAAAATGCACAAGGTTTTTCAGCTGTATCAACAGAAACTTTCAGGTCATCTTTTTGAATTGGTATGCCATGAACTTTTATGACTTTTGTTTGATCCTGATGAATGTTGACTGTACCCATTGCCACAATATCCCTCATGCCCAGATGATACAGCTTACACTTGTACGTATTCTAAAAACATTAATGGCATATATATATATATATATATATATATATATATATATATATATATTAATTAGCATCATATATAAAGTCAAAGTCAATATATATTATGTGCATTCCTTACCACCCCTTCCTCAGCTTGTAATGAGATGTTTGTTGTATCAGTATTGCTAGTAATTACTTCAGATGATGTAACCAGCCTTTTGTTCTTCTTATTTACTTTGATCTTCTTTCGCTAAAATACATTCAATCAATTAATTACATCAGCAATTAATCACATACACTTAATTAAAGAAGAATTTGTTAAGTAATTATCATTACCTTTTCATTTTGGATAGGTTCTATATTTTTAGACATAGGAGTGATGCCTTGTCTTTCCACAGCCTCCGGGGTGTCCATAGAAACGCTCTACAATTTTTCAGTTAATTATAATATATTTATGGAAAATCACATTAAAGGCATAGTATAATTAAGTCACCCAACTAGCTAGTACTTATATAATATAAATGAACGCTATTTTATAAGAGCGTAAACTAACAAACATAAATGAGTTAAAACAGGTCGGGCGTTTGCTTATCAAGCTTTAAAGGTTATTGCAAATTCAACAAAAAATATATTTTTGACAGTTTGACTTCTCATAAGTCAAACTGCAGGTTGTAGCAAAAAATCACTTCGGGACAGATGTTGTTAATGGGTCATAATCTCAGCAAATTTAGTACATGTCAACATTAGCAGAAAATTAACAAGTTGGGTTCAAAGGAGTATTTTAGTCGTTTTTGACAATTTAGTCAAACTGCAAGTTAACATTCAGGTTTGACCAACTAAAGTCAAATATGAAGTTTTTTTGTGATGGGCAAGTTGTCATCCATCTTTTTATGATTGCCAAGAAACAACCAGCCATGCTTGTTAAAGCAAAATAGAAGTTGTATATTAATTACTCAAACACTTGAAAATAAAATGATAAAGAAACACTTAAACACATACATTCGCCATCAGGTTCGGATACGAGAGCATTTGTACCAGTTTGTTGTTTCTCCATAGATTATAACTGAAAACGATTATAAAAACATTAGTACGTATATTAAAATATATATGTGTGTATATACAAACTGTTATATTAACAAGTTTTTGAAAACCGTCTTGAAAAAGAGCTAATCTGACACTTGAAGTTGTTGATAGTCTTCATCAACCTAAAGTAACAAACAAACAAACAAACAAACTTTTATAATGTTAACAAATTTAATTAACAAAAAATATAAGAGTTACCAATTGATAAAATGAGCTACTCACGATGTACTCAACGTGAAATTGTGGTGAGACACGACTCACTTCATCAACTAATATAAAAAACAAATTGTTAGAATATGAAATAATAAAACTAAATTAAAAAAATATACGTATTGAAGTAAATGGATCGACTTTTTGTGAACATAAATTTGAAGTGTTTGTAGTGTCATCGTCATGTAGTTGTGGAGAGGCGCGTGACACGAGTCCACTCTCGACGCGCTAGGTGACTTTCACTCATTTTAGTTACATTGTAGACTTTAAGGTCTTTATATGAATCAACGATACCATTCTTGGAAGCCTTGACACAACCTAATCCAACAAAGTACACGAGCAATACACTTTTTATTGGGACAACCTAAAATTTTTTTAATTTCTTACCCAAATATATAAATAATGAAATTGAGAAACAAAAGATTACTGTGGTTTAACAATTAACAAAAAGAATTGAAGATGTGACTTACCGTGTCTGTTGACTTCACAAGCAGTACGATTTTGGTTAACGGTTCGTCGTGGGTGGTCCGATTAGGGGCTGATTTAAGTGTTAGGGTTTGCAATTAGCGGCTGGTCCGTTGTGGATTGATATCGCTGGAGATGGAAAGGCGATATCCAGTTACTGAGTTAGGGTTTGCAATTAGGGGCTGGTCTGTGGAGGGTGAGGGTTTGCAATTAGGGGCTGGTCTGTGGAGGGTGAAATCCATGGAGATGGAATTAGGTGGTGTACAGAGAGTTGAGTAGTTTTGAGTTAGAGTTTTCAATTAATTTGGCGGTGAATAGATGGAGATGGAGGGAATGTAAAATATTTTGGATTTTTGGGAATAAAGTCACGTTTGCGGTGTTAGAGTTAACAATAAAATTGAAGAGGGTTGAGTTAGAACCGCATCTTATGCTAATTATTTTAAAAAGTAATAAAAAAATTACAAAAGATCGCACCTTAAGGTAAACTTTTGATTTAAAAGTTAAAACTTTCCAAAAGGTGCGGTTATATTCATCAACCGCACCTCTTGTTTTTTTCCCTCGCATCTTCTGCCCACTTTTGTACTAGTGTGACACTCTGTAGTAAAAACAAACTTGAGTTGTCAAACATAATGAATAGTAATTAATGATCATAGTGAATCGGAATCATAATTTTCAAATATGAAAAAAATAAAATATAATCAAAATAACTCATTTGTAGTTTAGAAATATCCAAATTTCTCACAATTACAAACACACACGGCTAATCATAACATATTTTGTACTTTATGCACAATATATAATGTTAAACACACATTAAGCCATACGACAATCACAACATGATTAGTTGCTATTAAAGGATAATCTATATCATATTCAGATTAGTATGTCATTAAGAATAATCTGTCATATTCTCATAAGCAAGATTTAGTGGAGAAAAAAAAGGTTAATTTGGTAACCTGGGTAGTTAATCGGAGAGTTTAATCGAAGGACAATAATTGGCAAGCTTGTATATGCTTCCCACTAAACATTCATCTTCGACATCAGGATCTACAAACATTCAATAAACTGTCAATACATGCTTAAACCAAATGTTAACATGGAATTGAAATCGACGAATTGTGAATACAAATAGAATACTTTGTGAAATCGTAGAGAGATGATAGCCTGAAGGTTGTATGTTCATCGATTTGGTATGATTCAAATAGCGATTCACATAGAGCCACATTTAAATCGAGTATAAGTTAAATCGGAAACCTATCAATCAAACAAACCTGGTGTCAGTTATAAACGGGAACAAACAAACTTTCTATCAGTCGACCCTAATCAATTGACAATGACAAATCAACTATGTATCAGATTAGCTCTTAAAAAAAGTAAATCGATTAACATTATGAACACAGTAAGCATACTCGTATAGTGAAAATCATGAAAGAAAACCCTAATTCGTGGGCTGGAGAAGAGACAACTGAGTATTCCCAAATCGAAGAGATATGACGGTTGAGTGTTCATCGATTGCAATGCTAAGATTGTCATCGTGGAATATAGAGACGAGAAATCAACCCTAATTTTGAAAAGGGTGTCCTCCAGATTAGGGATTAGGGATGAGCATGGTATCGGACCGGTACCGACCGGTCCGGATCCCGAAAATCCCTAATTCTTGGTACCGGTACCGGTACCGAAATATTCGGTTCGGTACCGGTACAGTACCGATACCGGGACGGTACCGGGATTATACCGGTACCGGAGGTAAAAAATCGGGAAATAACGGTACCGTACCTTACCGGTACCGGTACCGATCCCGAAACTTAAAACTTTGGTACTGATTCGGTACCGACGGTACCAAATCGGTACCGATTTCGGTACCGGTACGGTACTGGTACCAATCGGTACCAATCCCGATTTTGCTCATCCCTACTCTAGATAACGAATTTTGTAAAACTGTGACCATAATATTTCTAATAGGTGACTAATAGACACTAGACCTTTAGTAACACAAAACAATATTCGTGACCATAGGTATTAGCTTTTAGACACATCATCAAATAAAAACAATGACGGTTCCTCGTATTTAGTCACACAAAAGAAGTTTAGCCATGACCATAATAAACTGATGTATGGTCACACCTAGTAACTCATGTAAGTGACCAAATCCAAAACCATTCAGTCACATTAATAAAAAAACTACAATGACGGTTGGTAACAACTAGCAACACACATCCAGTGTGGATATGTTACCTGTGTTTTTGGTCACATGAATAAAAAATCAATCAATACCATGGCAGTTGGTAACATTTGGTCACTATTTTGTTCAGTGTGGCTAGAAACTGTCACATTATTTTATTGAAGTGTGGCTAAAATGTGAGTTTATGGTCACGTTCTTTTTGAAAACATGACCAAAGGTATCGTAACTGGCTTTTATTGTCACACGAAATTGAAGTGTGTGTCTAAAAGATGTGTTTATGGTCACGTTTATTAAGAAAGCGTGACCAAAGGCCTCGTAACTAGGCTGCTTCGTCACACGAATGCTCAAATGTGTGGCTGAAACTAAGATTAGTCACAGATTTTTTCAAAAGTGTGACAAGGCGGTTTTTGAAAAAGTGTGACTATAGCCCAGATCTGACATAGTGCTAGGGATGGTTTGACAACATACGAAGAAGAAAAAAAAGCTAAAATGTCTTTTAAAAGAATAAACCGTATCTCTTACCACCGACACATGGACATCGGTTCAAAATTTTAATTATATGTGTCTTACCGCACATTGGATAGATGAAAATTAGGTTTTGAGGAAGAAAATTCTCAACTTTTGCCAAATTTCAAATCACAAGGGTGAGACCATTGGAAAGTTAGTTTATCGTTGTTTACAAGAGTGGGGGATAGATAGAATATTTACGGTGACCGTTGATAATGCTTCATCAAATGATGGTGCAATTAGATATTTGAAAAAAATGCTTAAGGGTCCTCATTCGGTGCTAGATTGCAAGTATTTGCATATGAGATGTAATGCTCATATTATAAATCTTGTAGTAAAGGATGGTTTGGAAGAACAAGTTGCTTCCATAGCTCGGATTCGAAATGCGGTAAGATATATAAGATCATCTCCTTCTAAGTTTCAAAACTTCAAAGATTGTGTTGAGAAAGAAAAGACTGATTGCAAAAGGAAACCATGTCTCGATGTAGACACTCGATGGAATTCAACATTTTTAATGTTGGAAACGGCACACAAGTTTTCAAGGGCGTTTGATAGGTACTTCTTATTTCTTATTATTGTTGATAATTATATTATATCATTGTTTGTTTAATACTAATATGTTATGTCTTATTTTGTTAATAGACTTGAAGAGGTGGATTTAAATTATAGATTATATTTTGATAGTGAAGTTGCGGATGGAGAAACAACTACAAGTTAAAAAACGAAAAAAAAGTGATAAAGTTTTGGGAGCACCCGATGAAAATGATTGGGAGAATGCGAGGTAATATTCTTTTTTAATTTTGTTTTTATTTTTTAATAATATTATTATATACTTTGAGTTTAAAAGTGATTTATTTTAATGATTTGTTTTAATAGGCTATTTATCGAGTTTTTGAAGGTTTTTTTAATGTGATAAAGAAGATTTCGGGGTCTAAGTATGTGACCGCAAATTTGTTATTTGTTGAGCTTTGCAAAATGCATTCAAGTATAACAAAAATGTCTTTACGTGTCGAAAAGAATGAGAGGGAAATGGGTTTGTTTATGAAGACAAAATTTGACAAGTATTGGGATAACTTGGACAATATGAATGTCTTGTTATATGTTGCAACGGTTTTAGATCCTCGAAATAAGATGAAGCATCTCGGTTTTTCTTTAAGTTTGATGTATGGTAAAGATTCTTTTAGAATTGATGAAGTCAAAGATAAAGTGAAGGAAACGTTAATGGAGTTGTATCGTCATTATAAGTCAAAAATTGAGAAAACAAAAGAGCGAAAGAATACATCATCTTCCACACCTAGTTTGGTTGATGATAATGAAGATGATGATGATGATGATGATGATGATTTGGAAAAAGCTTATTTAAAGTATTTAAAGGAACAAGGTGAATAAGGGGTTGTTGATGATAATGAGGTAGAAATATATTTGTGTGATGGGACCGAAAAAAGAGAGAAAGAATTTGATGTTTTAGGGTGGTAGAAGATAAATTCGGTTAAATTCCCTATTTTATCTCAAATTGCTAAGCATGTTTTGGGAATTTCAATGTCAACCGTTGCATCGGAATCGGCTTTTAGTACCGGTGGTAGGGTCATTGATAAGTATAGGAGCTCTCTTACCCCTAAGACCGCCGAGGCATTGATTTATACTCAAGATTGGTTACGGTATTCACCAACGGATTTGCACGATTCAAATGTGTATGGTCAACAATTAGAGACTTTGATTGAAAAGTTGGAGAACATAGAAATTGGTAATAATGTTTATTTTATGATGTGTTTTGATATTTTAGTTTTTACTTAAATATTAATACAATTATATGTGTTGTTTTTAAATGTTATGACCAGAAACAATACACCAAAAGGATCTACCGTTGATGAAGATGATGAAAATTTGGAGTAACTTTGAAGATGAAGAATATGAAGAAAAGAATGAAGATTGGAACTAAACTTTTAGTGTTTTTTTATAAGAACTTTGTTAAATTTAAACTCTACTACTCTTTCAAGTTTGTATTCGTTTGGTTCCACGTAACAAATGCCTATTTTTGTGTTTTGAATCTAATATGCATTTTCATTATTTTGAATTTTTTTTGCAATGACAAAAAATTAAAAAAAAAATAAAAAAAACCCGAATATAACCGAACCGAACCGAAAACCGAAAAACCGAAACCGATCGGTTTGTAATTGGTATTGAATTTGGAAGTTCGTTCTAGTTCTCGATTTTGTGACTAGCTTTGACAGTTCAAATCCAACATGTTTTTGTTGTGATGATTGTGGTTGGTCTAAATATTACGACTTTAGGATTAAGGTTGTCAGAAAGTACGACTCATTTAAGATGCGGGCTTGTTTTGATGAGTAAGCTTTGCTATCAACATCTTATTATTTGGCTAAGGCTTGTAAATTTTAATCTTTTGATTCTAAATGAGTCCAAAGTTTCTTATCAACATCTTATTACTTGCTTATCCAGTTACACGTACTGTTTGTTATTTACTTATACCGGATATATGAGTGGTATGCTTAATGCCTTAACGTGAATATCATATATGGTTTTCTATTATATAAGATATTAGGCATTTAGTGAATAAACTATGTTTATTAATAACCTATCGTTTTTCAGTTTAATTTAAAATTGTTGATGGGTTTTTGTTTTTCTTGATTCAGAAACCTTTTTCGAGTGGCGGGCTCTGTATAAATCAGTGAAATGAATCACCAGAGAATTATGTTATTGAAGAGATGAATGAAAGCCGAAATGATTCGATCTTATTAACAAAATAGAATGATCACAATGGAGCTATTATCTCTACTGATTACAAATGAAAAGAAAATGAATTACAAATGAAGGAGATGAGAACCCCTTTTATACAAGCCCTAATCCCCAATGTCACTAATCTGTTAGAATTAACTAACATGCAGCATCCTTTAACAGTCATTAGTAAAAGACCATTTTACCCTTACAACCACTTGTTATTTACTTATCAGTATTGACATATTGAACCCCAAGTTTGAGAACTTATACACGACTAGACTTAACAATCAGTTTCTTAAATTAAGTTCTACTCGGCGATTAAGAAAGCATGCAGGCACATCTTTTGACTTTTTTATGTCAAAGAGGTTGCTTTAAAGTTAAATAAATTCACATTTATTAGTTAATTACAATACCATTTTAAGTACTACTTGTTTCTTTAAAGCAAGAGTAGTTTATAGGTAAACGTATAACTCCCATTGTGTTATCTTTTTTGTGAATAGTAAACTACAGCTATGTCTAAATGAGAATGAGCCCAACGTGGTTCGCTTGCAAAACGAAACTATGAGATGAATGAACGGTCTTAGAATTTGATGAAAATTAGCCACCAATTGGTCTAAACACAAGTCTATTTTATTCAATTCTTGGAATGTCACTAAGAACACTGTTTCCATAATGGATTGAAAACAAACAAAATATGGACAAGAAAGATGGAGAGACTTATGGTTACAAATTAAGGTATTATGTTTTATGTTTTGTAAAATATTATAAATGTAAAATATGTTGATTATTATATATGTTTAACTACTGTTTTGTATATAACTAACTAGTATTTACACCCCGCGTTGTGACGGAGGTGTAAAATCTTGTATTTGCATATCCACTCCACTCGAAAGCATGAAGTTACCACCACCACTGTCTTCGTTCGCCATCCCCTCTCCCGTAGCCAGTAACTGACGTTAACCATTAAGAAAACTAAACAAAAAGTAGACGTAAAAACGTTGAACCACACACGCTCATTGCGTCATGTTAACACACAAAATTAGACCGAAACATAAAATATAGAAAAAATAACTAAGTCAACTTAACATCTACGCGTTGCGATGGGGTTGTTAAACGGGAAAATAGACATAACGTTCAACCACACACATGCATTGCAGCGCGTTAACTCGTTAAATTCAAACGTAAACGTTAAACAAAAAAAATGTAAAAGATGAAAAGTATAGATACCCAAAGTTAAAAGTGGAAAAATGTTGACGACTAAAACTAAAATATATTTTGTTGCATACTTGTAAACTATGAAAATATGTATAGACCAAAAGTAAAAAAAATGAAAGTTATATAAAAAAAATATTACATGATACAAACTTGGATGCACAATGTACCAAAGACTAATGCATAGTTCTGCCACTTATTTGTTATTATAAATATTAGGAGAGAAATGTACAATTACAAGAGCTAAAAACACATTGTGATTTTTTAGTAAGCTTTATAGAAATTACACTCGTACAACTGAAAATCCTTGTCTTAGAATCTCAATACAACTAAATTAAACAATCCTTTACATTGATCTTAATCCAACAAGTGAGAGATATGTATGTTTGTCTAATGAAAGAAAATGAAAAAAATAAAGAATGTATGTGTGTATGCGCGTGTAAACTTACGGCCAAAATGAGAAATAAGTGCAAGCCAAGAGTTAACCAACTTAATTTGTCATAATTTAGATCATAAATTCTCATAATTGGTTATATAAATGTCATACTTAATGCATTCTCTTTACTTATTCTTTAAATCAACTTATACTAATTTTAATTTATGACATGTAACATCTTTTATAATACATTTTCTCTAAGCAAACATGTAGGTCCTAGATACGGGATCAAACAACGTGTTTTACCTCACACAAAGGTACGTAGCATAAATCACTCGTGTGTAACCGGGATCTCGGATCTGTTTGGTGTTTAATTTATTACTGAAAAGGGAAAAAAAGGAAGAGAATAGAGAGAGCGGGTGGAAAGTAAATATAAAGTTTGCAAAAAGCTTGTATGCATGCCCATTTTATATGTGTTGATTAAAAAAACTCCTTTTCTTTTAAAATTTTATAAAACTTTTCATGAGTGTTGTCAAAATTCATTGGTAATTTAATATAATATCATGTTTAATGCAGAAAAACGATTACATGGACCTTTATTTTATTTTTATTTATTTTTTACATTTTGTTTTTTATTAATTTTATTAATTTTTTTAAAAATTCTGAAACTTCTTTTTTAACATAAGATAACGTTAGTTCCCATCCCTTCCCTATTTATAGGAGAAGCATGACATACATATCCATCTTTATTTACGGCCCAATGGGTTTAGCAACACATGGCCTCAGGCCCAAACATACAAACTAAAGACGAAAACTAACTAAATACATCGTGAGTACAATGAAATAATACAAAAGACTTCATAACTAAATAAGGTCCAATACAACTATGTAATACACATAACATGTAGCATGTAACATCGAATAACACGTAGCATATATAACAAATAAAGTTCACATCTAAATATATAACACCTATATATTTAAATGCATTTTTTCTATTATTATTATTTGGAACTTATTATTCTTGTTAGACCATCAACATTCTCGGACCGACTCATGTGTATGCTAACGTGACACGTGACATGCATGTTAACCTTTTAACGGAATTAACGAAAATAACCGAGTTTAGTTAACGGAGTTAACTTAAAAATGTCGGGTGTGACACAATTTGACTTACGTTTCAAGCTGCAAATTCCCGTTCTCAAATATCCAAAATTCTGAATAAGATCATTACCTGGCTCAAGAAGTAAGTTCATTAATCTTTTAACTCTAATTGTTAGTTTCTATAATCTTGGAATAATGAAATCCTCATAGGTGTTAACCTTTATAGATACAAAATAAATCTAATCATTTGTATCTCATAACCATAAGGGGACTCGGGATGGAGCGTGATGGGTAAACCATCACGCATGATGGCTTGGCAAACACCGCCGCCGCCCCTCTCATCACGCGTGATGAGAGGGTTACGTGATGACCATCACGCCTTTGAAATTGTACCGTTGGGGGGTTTTGACCGTTGGGGGGGGGGGTTAAATTAAAAAAAAATAAACATTATAAATAAACAACCATTTCAATCCAACTCAAAACCAAATCCAACTCAAAACACTCTCAATCTTCCACTTCATTCAAAACAAAAAAATATGGAATTTCCAAACAACTTGGTTCCCTTAGACACCGATAGCTCTTCGTCTTCGGACGATGACATTGCCGAATGGTTCCCGTTGTTATATAACGAACTTGAAGGCCCGATCCATCCAAAGAAAAAAATGGTGGATCGTGATCGTATACATGCCAACGAAGTGCTAATGAACGCATATTTTGTGGAGGAGCCGAAATACAATGACAAGACGTTTAGGAGACACTTTCGTTTGCCGAAATATTTATTTTTAAAGATTGTAGACGACGTCGAAGCAAGCGAATAATGGTTTCAAGAATCTTACGACGCGAGGGGCAAACGAAGTTTTACGGCGCTTCAAAAATGCACATCCGCTATTCGTCAATTAGCGACATGTAACCCACCCGACCAATTCGATGAATACTTACAAATGTCTGAGAGAACTTCACGTGAATGTCTACAATTCGTTTGTAACGCGATTATTAAATTGTATGTCAAATAGTTTATACGAAAACCAACAAGACACGATATTACATGTGACAATCGTCAATTTCAGGTTAACTCCGTTAACTCAACTCCGTCAATTCAAACTTTAGATCATTGAATCTATAACACACACTTCATTACATTTAAACTAGGGTTTAAATGACGCTTAACACTTACTACATGTGTAGTCTTTCGGAAATTGCACCGAAACGCAAACGAGTTGACACAAACGATTGGTGAATAAACGAAAAACGTCAAAACAGTAATTATGTGATAATTATGTGTTAGACTTATGTGTTATGTGATAACATCGTTATAAACTCTAACTCAAGATGTAAACAAGTTAGTTTAAGCTAGATAAGTAATACTTAGAAGTGGAGGGGCCAAAGTGTAACATAGTATTATTATAAATAATTATAATAATAAACCCTAACTTATTCTTTCTCTCCACACACAATCCCGATCGGACCTTCTTCCCTTGGCTCCTTGGCTGCCGTCACTTATACACACACATACAACTAGGATTTCAAGCTTTTGATTGAAGATTAAGGTGCTAGGAAGGTATAATCGACTATCCTATGCATCCTTTATACTTGATTTTGATGTTTAATGGGTTAATTGAAAACCCTAGATGGCCGATTCTATGTGTGTATGAAATTAATATGATTGTTGTTGATTTGATGATGATTTGATAACTAGATTGGATATTGTTACATGTTAATTGTTGTGTCTTTGATTTGAGTTCAAACAAAAACCCTAATCATGTATGTAATGTGTAATTGATGTGCATGGATAGTGATTATGGAGTCTAGAGTGTTATATGAATGCATGATGGTCCATAGATAGTTAATATGTTGAGTTTGGATGCAAACAGTTTCTGGACAGATTGTGTTATTGATGTTTAATTGACTGTAACGAAGTGTAAATGTGAAAATTGGTTGAGATTATTGATACTACAGTAAACTAGGTTGAGTCTAGTTTCTAAAGAATATAAACTTGTAATTTTTGGACAAGTAAAGGTTAACTTTTATGATTTTACAAGAACGTTGTGCAAAGCTGAGCTGTTAGACCTGCTGTTAGGTTGTTTTGTAAATATTATATCTCATGAACTACGAGACCAATTGGGTTGGTTCCACTTCTGGAAGTTGACTTATTGAGTTAGGAACCTAACCCAAGTGGTCTTGCATTTATTGGATTTTTCGTTTAACGGGAATTTCAAATAACATTCTGTTGCGCATGAATTTGACTGTTATGAGTTTGCTGTAATGATTTGATGATTGTGAGAAACCTATGTGGAATAAAAATATAATAAAATATGTTCTGGAAACCTAAGACATATATGCTTTTGTGATGATTTTTGGTAAATTAATTGTGATGCTGTGATCGGTGAGATAGTACAATCTTTCAAGTAGAATTTCTGTCTCGGTGAAACTAGCTGCTGAGTTTTGTGAAAATGCATGAAACATGATACTTGCTATATAATTGTTATGTTTTGACCAAATTACCCTTGCGGGGAATAATTGCTAATTGATTGTCATGATTTGACCAAATTGCCTTCATGGGGAATAATGGCTAGTTAATTGTTATGTGTTGACCAAATTGCCCTTACGGGGAGTAATTGCTAGTGATGTACTTTATGAATACATGACACGAAAATACTTGCTTACACACGTAATGTATCACAACTACACTTGTTAAAGTCACACACGATCCACAAACAAAACACGAAACATGTTATGTGCATAGGTATTATGTGCCGGGTCTAGAGACTCGATAATATTCCGACACTTAGAAAAATCTCTTTGTTGTTTTAGAACGCTAGAGAGAGTTTTTCTGTGACGCGCATCTTGGTGATTTAATTTGGGAATTTCTTCGCAAACAGTGAGTTTCACTTTCCCCTTTTAAACTTTTTAAACGCTTTTCACTTGGGGGAGATAACATACTCCGAAAACGCATTTAAGATTTTGTTAATATAGATTATATATCACTTGTAAAGACTAAGTGGCAAACGCGTTAACTAAAGTCCTTCATTCACATCGAACCGTTTAATATTGGATAATAGCGAGTCATTGTTGAGTAGTACTACTGGGTTTGACAAACCCCACCCAACGCTAAACTCGACTGGAGGTCGAGTGGGTGTAATCTTGGCTAAACACATACCATGGTCTGGATGACCTGGTGGCAAGGCAAATGATAAACAGTCAGCTTCGGTGTCGAACACTTAGTGATACTTGTTTTATAGGCTAGCTACCTATAGATATATAATTGACATAACATTATCTGGTAACGCAAAACGCTGTAACGCAAAACGCTGTAACGCAAAACGCTGTAACGCAAAACGCTTAACACAAAACGCTGAACGCAAATGCTAAACGCTTTATTTTTATTTAAACTTGTGAACTCACCAACCTTGTGTTGACACTTTTAGTATGTTATTCTCAGGTAGCCGAGACGGGCGCGCGGTTTAGGAACATGCATTGCTTGAAACACTTTTAATTATGCAAACTTATTTTAAACTGTTATCATTGGGTTTTTAAGTCGTCCTGCGTGACGCAACATTGGTTTCTATGGTTTTACGCTTCCGCACTTATTTTCATTTAAACGTTTTTATGGTTTGATTATAACTAATGATTTCGATCCTGTTAGTTCACACCCTCTGACGGTAAAAATCCGTTAGTGGATTTTGAGGGTGTGACAGATTGGTATCAGAGCCATTGGTTATAGCGAACTAGAAGCTGCATGCATACTAGACTATAACCGCGACGACCCGTTAGTTATAATGATACGCACTGCATAGATTTGTGTAGTCTTTGTTATCTTATCTCTTTACCTCTTTCACTCATACGCGCGCGCATACACGGCTTACCTGTAGAAATGTCGACGCCGCCACCCTCATCATCATCTGATCCGATGACTCATGCTCACGGGAAGGAACCGCAGTTACCCACCGCATCGCCACCCCGTGTAGTCCTGGAACTCGAAGCTCCCGCACAGAAGAGGTATCGCTTATCCGGAGGCATGTACGAAAACGAAGTTAGCTGGGATTGGTACCCTAACATGATCAGACGTATGGTCTATCGCGAGCAAGTTCCCCCGTTACCTCACCCGAACCACCCTGCTTATCCCAACACCCTACCACCCATAACCGAACCTGTAGAGCGAGTTCTCGCAGCTGTCGTTTCTTGCTTGGAGCGTGACGTGGGTTACATGCGCTATACGAGAGCGAACGTTTCCGGACTGTTAAAAGACGGAACCGAGACTAAGGAGGAAATTGCCCGCATGGCAGCGGCAATGAAGGAAATGCAAGAGGCTAGTGATCAACAGATGAAGATCATGAGAAAGATGCAAGCCGAGATGATAGACTTGCAAGAGCAACTCCAAGTAGCAAGGACCCGAACCGAGATGGCTCTAGAGCGTTGCGATGTCTTACAAATGCAAATTGCTCAGAACGCAGCGGAACCTGAGGCAGAGCCTGAGGAGGATCCCGAGGAAGATCCCGAGGAGGAACCCGAAGAGGAACCGGAGGAAGAACCGGCTGAGGAGGAGGCACACTCAGAGGTGTCCTCAGACGATGACATCTAAGGATGATAACACCTAGGTGGCTGGAAGAAACGCTGGACACGGACGTGGTAACATCAACTTGACTGCAGCTGAACTCCAAACTCTGCTGAACGACCATGCGGCGGCCGCTTTAGCCGCACACGTTCAGAATCAAGTTGGAGGTCCAAGTGGAACGTGTACCTTCAAGAATTACCTTGACTGCAAGCCCAGTACGTTTAAGGGCACCGAGGGAGCTATAGGCTTCCTGCGTTGGGCTGAGAAGGCCGAGTCGGCGTTTGAGATGTGTAATTGTCCCCCTGCCAGTAGGGTCAAATTCGCTGCTGGAACACTTGAGGATTCTGCCCTCACTTGGTGGAATTCGAACGTGCAGATCCTTGGATTGGAACTGGCTAACGCGATGAACTGGGAGGAGTTCAAAAACATGATGCGAGAGGAGTATTGTCCGAGAGAAGAGATTTCAAAGTTGGAGTCAGAATTTTGGTCACTGAAGATGGTGGGCTCAGAAATCGAAGCCTACACTACCCGTTCTCACGAGTTAGCTGTGATGTGTCCGCGGATGGTAGACCCGCCGAGTAAGAGGATTGAAATGTATATTGATGGGTTAGCACCGCAGATTCAGGGCATGGTGACGTCTTCCAGACCAGCCACGATTCAACAAGCGATCCGTTTAGCTCACAAACTGACGGATCAAGCTGTGACCCAAGGTGCGTTACCACCTAGGGGTTCAACCACTAAGGCCCGTGACAACCCGAGTAATGACAACAACAGCAACAGCAACCCGAGCAGCGGAAAGAGAAAGTTTGACAACACCAGATCTTCATCCTCGAACCTCCCACCGCAGCAACACTACCGTAAGCCCGAATTCACTCGGAGCTTTAACAATCAGAGTCACAACAACAATAACAACGGTAGCGGGCAGGGTTCGAGCGGATATGCTGGGAAATATCTGAGGTGCAATAGGTGCAACTATCATCATACTGGCCCGTGTGACCGTGTCAAGTGTCAGAGATGCGGAAAGATGGGTCACCAGGCGAAGGAATGTAGAGGAGACCTTGCGGCAAAGGGTGCTCCTAAACCACCTATGACGACGAAGGGATGTTTCGAATGTGGGCAGGAAGGTCATTCAGGAAAGATTGTTCCAAGCTGAAACAGAACGACAACAATGGAGGTAATGGAAGTGGCAGTAGTGGTGGAAGCAATGGCAAAGGAAGAGCTTTTGTAATTGGGTCGGGTCAAGCCCGCAATGATCCGTACGTGGTGACTGGTAAGTTCCCTGTGAACGATTGTTTTGCTTCTGTATTGTTTGACACTGGAGCTGATAGGAGTTTTGTGTCGAAAGCCTTTAGCCAACTCTTAGACCTAACTCCAACCCCGTTAGATGCTAAGTTGCCTGTTGAATTAGCTGACGGTAAGACTATATAAACGACTCATGTACTTGCGGGATGTAAGTTAAAACTGGCAGGTCATGTCTTTGATATCGACCTTATTCCTTTTACGCTTAGTAGTTTCGATGTCGTGGTCGGCATGGACTGGTTATCCGAGAACCGAGCAGAGATTATATGTCACGACAAGATAGTCCACATTACTACCCCTTCCGGCGAGATCATTTCGATCCGGGGCGAGAGAAGCGGCATGACCACCAGCGTCATTACCCTCATGAAGGCGCAGAAGTATCTACGAAAGGGTCATCCGGCAATTTTGGCGCAGATTATTGAGAAACCCGCAGAGGAGAAGCGAATTGAAGATATACCGATTGTGCGAGATTTTCCGGAAGTTTTCCCGGAGGATTTGCCTGGACTCCCTCCTATACGACAAGTCGAATTCCAAATCGAGTTGACACCCGGTGCAGCACCCATAGCACGAGCCCCGTATCGGCTCGCACCGGCGGAGCTTCAGGAACTGTCCACTCAGTTGCAAGATTTGTTGGATAAGAGTTTTATCCGACCTAGCTCATCGCCATGGGGAGCCCCTGTCTTATTTGTCAGAAAGAAGGACGGGACTTTCCGAATGTGTATCGACTACCGGGAGTTGAACAAGGTGACGGTCAAGAACCGTTATCCTTTACCCCGAATTGATGATCTGTTTGACCAGCTCCAAGGATCGGGTTATTACTCGAAGATCGATTTGCGATCTGGTTACCATCAACTAAGAGTGCGCAAAGAAGATATTTCAAAGACGGCTTTCAGAACACGGTATGGTCACTACGAGTTTTCAGTTATGCCTTTTGGCCTAACCAACGCACCAGCCGTATTTATGGATCTCATGAATCGAGTATGCAAGGCGTACCTCGACAAGTTTGTGATTGTGTTTATTGACGATATCCTGGTCTACTCCAAGGACAAGGCTGACCATGAGGAACACTTAAGGGTAATTATGGAATTATTGAAGAAGGAACAACTGTACGCAAAACTCTCGAAATGCGAATTTTGGCTTCGCGAGGTTCACTTTTTAGGACATGTGATCAACGAGAATGGTATCCATGTCGATCCCGGTAAGGTAGAGGCCATCAAAAACTGGGAAGCACCTAAGACCCCGACTGAGGTGCGGCAATTCCTAGGACTGGCTGGTTACTACCGGCGTTTTATTGAAGGATTTTCAAAGATTGCCCAACCCCTCACCGCTTTGACTCACAAGGGTACTAAGTACAATTGGGGTGACGCGCAAGGATCCGCTTTTCAACTGTTGAAAACCAAACTCTGTAGCGCCCCTATTCTAGCCCTACCCGAGGGAACGGAGAATTTTGAGGTACACTGTGACGCATCGATACAAGGTCTCGGTTGTGTGCTGATGCAACTCGAGAAGGGTATAGCTTATGCCTCTCGACAACTGCGGGTTCACGAGAAGAACTACACGACCCATGACTTGGAACTTGGAGCTGTGGTGTTTTCCCTTAAGATATGGAGGCATTACTTGTACGGTACCAAGTTTACCATTTACACCGACCACAAAAGTCTCCAACATATCTACGATCAGAAGGAGCTGAACATGCGACAGCGTCGTTGGGTCGAGCTGCTCAAGGATTATGATTGTGCCATCAAGTACCACCCTGGCAAGGCCAGTGTAGTGGCCGACGCCCTCAGTAGAAAAGAGACAGATAAACCCAGACGAGTGCGAGCATTGCAACTCACGATTCATGCAAACTTACCCGACCAGATTCGCGAGGCGCAACACGAAGCTTTGAAAGATGATAATCTTCCATCGGAGCTCATGCGGGGCATGAACAAGCAACTTGAAACCAGATCGGACGGGGTCCGATATTTTGAGAACCGGATTTGGGTTCCACGGTACGGAGAGTTGAGAACCCTGGTGATGGACGAAGCACACAAGTCCCGATATTCTATCCACCCTGGCTCAGATAAAATGTATCATGATTTAAAGGCACTTTACTGGTGGCCGAACATGAAAGCCGACATTGCCACCTATGTGAGCAAATGCTTGACTTGTGCCAGAGTTAAAATAGAATACCAGAAACCATCTGGTCTACTGCAACAACCGGAACTCCCAATGTGGAAATGGGAACACATCTCAATGGATTTTATTACGGGTTTACCTAAGACACCGACGGGATGCGATACCATCTGGGTGATCGTTGACCGGTTGACTAAGTCTGCACACTTCTTAGCGATTAAGGAATCGGACAAAATGGAAAGACTGACTCGTGTTTACATAAAAGAAGTGGTGTCTAGGCACGGAGTGCCTGTCTCAATCATTTCTGATCGAGATTCTCGTTTCACTTCGCACTTTTGGAAGTCGCTTCAAAGCGAACTAGACACCCGTCTTGATATGAGCACAGCATACCATCCTCAGACGGATGGGCAAAGTGAACGAACTATTCAGACCCTGGAGGATATGTTGCGTGCATGCGTTTTGGATTTCGGAAAAAGTTGGGAACCTCACTTACCTTTGGTAGAGTTTTCGTATAATAACAGCTACCACGCAAGTATTAAAGCAGCGCCGTTTGAAGCGCTGTACGGACGGAAGTGTTGATCACCACTCTGCTGGGCAGAGGTGGGTGACAGCCAAATCACTGGTCCAGAACTGGTACTCGAAACTTCGGAAAAGATTGTTCAAATCCGAAATCGCATGGCAACAGCACGAGATCGCCAAAAGAGTTACGCCGACAAGCGCCGAAAGCCTCTCGAATTTCAAGTGAATGACCAAGTGTTACTTAAAGTCTCACCTTGGAAAGGTGTGGTTCGCTTTGGTAAGCGAAACAAACTCAACCCACGATATGTTGGTCCTTACCGGATAACTGAGCGCGTTGGTCCGGTGGCGTACCGACTGGACCTACCAACGGAACTCAGTGGCGTACACAATGTATTCCACGTATCCAATTTGAAGAAATGCTTATCCGATGAAACCCAAGTAGTCCCTTTGGAGGAACTGCAAGTTGATGAACAGTTACGTTTCATTGAGGAACCAGTCGAGGTTTTGGATTGGGAAACCAAAACGCTCAAGCACAGCAAAATTCCAATCGTTAAGATTCGTTGGAACTCGAGACGTGGACCGGAGTTCACGTGGGAACGCGAGGATCAAATGATGAAAAAGTATCCTCACCTTTTTCAAGGGCTAACCAAACACAAAAAAACCGCGAAACCCGGCAAACCGTCAGAAATCACCGGAGGTATGAATTAAATTTCGGGACGAAATTTCTTTCTACTAGGGGATGATATGACAAACTGAAAATTTTTCTTACTTTTTCAGACACTCATCACGACTTGACTCAAATTTTCGGGACGAAAATTCTTTAACATGGGAATGATGTGACAATCGTCAATTTCAGGTTAACTCCGTTAACTCAACTCCGTCAATTCAAACTTTAGATCATTGAATCTATAACGCACACTTCATTACATTTAAACTAGGGTTTAAATGACGCTTAACACTTACTACATGTGTAGTCTTTCGGGAATTGCACCGAAACGCAAATGAGTTGACACAAACGATTGGTGAATAAACGAAAAACGTCAAAACAGTAATTATGTGATAATTATGTGTTAGACTTATGTGTTATGTGATAACATCGTTATAAACTCTAACTCAAGATGTAAACAAGTTAGTTTAAGCTAGATAAGTAATACTTAGAAGTGGAGGGGCCAAAGTGTAACATAGTATTATTATAAATAATTATAATAATAAACCCTAACTTATTCTTTCTCTCCACACACAATCCTGATCGGACCTTCTTCCCTTGGCTCCTTGGCTGCCGTCACTTATACACACACATACAACTAGGATTTCAAGCTTTTGATTGAAGATTAAGGTGCTAGGAAGGTATAATCGACTATCCTATGCATCCTTTATACTTGATTTTGATGTTTAATGGGTTAATTGAAAACCCTAGATGGCCGATTCTATGTGTGTATGAAATTAATATGATTGTTGTTGATTTGATGATGATTTGATAACTAGATTGGATATTGTTACATGTTAATTATTGTGTCTTTGATTTGAGTTCAAACAAAAACCCTAATCATGTATGTAATGTGTAATTGATGTGCATGGATAGTGATCATGGAGTCTAGAGTGTTATATGAATGCATGATGGTCCATAGATAGTTAATATGTTGAGTTTGGATGCAAACAGTTTCTGGACAGATTGTGTTATTGATGTTTAATTGACTGTAACGAAGTGTAAATGTGAAAATTGGTTGAGATTATTGATACTACAGTAAACTAGGTTGAGTCTAGTTTCTAAAGAATATAAACTTGTAATTTTTGGACAAGTAAAGGTTAACTTTTATGATTTTACAAGAACGTTGTGCAAAGCTGAGCTGTTAGACCTGCTGTTAGGTTGTTTTGTAAATATTATATCTCATGAACTACGAGACCAATTGGGTTGGTTCCACTTCTGGAAGTTGACTTATTGAGTTAGGAACCTAACCCAAGTGGTCTTGCATTTATTGGATTTTTTGTTTAACGGGAATTTCAAATAACATTCTGTTGCGCATGAATTTGACTGTTATGAGTTTGCTGTAATGATTTGATGATTGTGAGAAACCTATGTGGAATAAAAATATAATAAAATATGTTCTGGAAACCTAAGACATATATGCTTTTGTGATGATTTTTGGTAAATTAATTGTGATGCTGTGATCAGTGAGATAGTACAATCTTTCAAGTAGAATTTCTGTCTCGGTGAAACTAGCTGCTGAGTTTTGTGAAAATGCATGAAACATGATATTTGCTATATAATTGTTATGTTTTGACCAAATTACCCTTGCGGGGAATAATTGCTAATTGATTGTCATGATTTGACCAAATTTCCCTCATGGGGAATAATGGCTAGTTAATTGTTATGTGTTGACCAAATTGCCCTTACGGGGAGTAATTGCTAGTGATGTACTTTATGAATACATGACACGAAAATACTTGCTTACACACGTAATGTATCACAACTACACTTGTTAAAGTCACACACGATCCACAAACGAAACACGAAACATGTTATGTGCATAGGTATTATGTGCCGGGTCTAGAGACTCGATAATATTCCGACACTTAGAAAAATCTCTTTGTTGTTTTAGAACGCTAGAGAGAGTTTTTCTGTGACGCGCATCTTGGTGATTTAATTTGGGAATTTCTTCGCAAACAGTGAGTTTCACTTTCCCCTTTTAAACTTTTTAAACGCTTTTCACTTGGGGGAGATAACATACTCCGAAAACGCATTTAAGATTTTGTTAATATAGATTATATATCACTTGTAAAGACTAAGTGGCAAACGCGTTAACTAAAGTCCTTCATTCACATCGAACCGTTTAATATTGGATAATAGCGAGTCATTGTTGAGTAGTACTACTGGGTTTGACAAACCCCACCCAACGCTAAACTCGACTGGAGGTCGAGTGGGTGTAATCTTGGCTAAACACATACCATGGTCTGGATGACCTGGTGGCAAGGCAAATGATAAACAGTCAGCTTCTGTGTCGAACACTTAGTGATACTTGTTTTATAGGCTAGCTACCTATAGATATATAATTGACATAACATTATCTGGTAACGCAAAACGCTGTAACGCAAAACGCTGTAACGCAAAACGCTTAACGCAAAACGCTGAACGCAAATGCTAAACGCTTTATTTTTATTTAAACTTGTGAACTCACCAACCTTGTGTTGACACTTTTAGTATATTATTCTCAGGTAGCCGAGGCGGGCGCGCGGTTTAGGAACATGCATTGCTTGAAACACTTTTAATTATGCAAACTTATTTTAAACTGTTATCATTGGGTTTTTAAGTCGTCCTGCGTGACGCAACATTGGTTTCTATGGTTTTACGCTTCCGCACTTATTTTCATTTAAACGTTTTTATGGTTTGATTATAACTAATGATTTCGATCCTGTTAGTTCACACCCTCTGACGGTAAAACTCCGTTAGTGGATTTTGAGGGTGTGACATTACACGTCTTTACGCCGCGCATGAGGCTAGATGGCATTTTCCGGGGATGCTCGGTAGCATCGATTGTACACATATCGAATGAAGGAATTGTCCACAGGAGTTTCGAGGGGCGTATGTTAGGGGTGATATCAAACGACCGACCATCTCACTTGAAGCGGTTGCGTCAAATGATTCATGGATTTGGCATTCTTATTTTGGTGTTCCCGGCTCAAACAACGACATCATTGTTCTATACACATCACCGTTGTTTCAGAGCATAACAGATGGTACCACACCTTTCTTTCCGTATTTTGTCAACGAGAGATATTAAAGAAGAGGCTACTATCTTGTCGATGGTATCCACCCGAAATGGTATGTTTTTGTGAAAGCTTTTTAGTTTCATGTCGAGGACAATGAAAAAGCGTTCAAGAAGTTCCAAGAATCGGCAAGAAAAGATGTCGAGAGAGCTTTCGGTGTCTTAAAGGGTAGATGGTGCATACTCAGTCGTCCGGTTCGTGCAATGAAAAAAACCCACGATCTCTAGCTACGTATATGCATGCATCATATTACACAATATGTTAATAAAAGAAGATGGACGTGCAATTTCTCCAGATTGGGTACCGGATCCTCCTACTCAAGTTCCCGTTCCCGAGGATGTTCAATTAAACTTGCGGGATGACAATATTCACCATCGGTTGAGATGAGATCTAGTTGAACTTATAGGTTCTTTAGGTTTGGAATTTTCGAATTCAGACGAGGAGTAGACGTTTATTGTAACTTTTATTTTTTAATTCTAATTTTAAAGTTTTAATATGTTCTACTAAATATTGTTTTTATATTTTAAGTTCAAAAAAAAACAAAAAAACAAAAAAAACAAAAACCTTATCACACCATACTACCACCCCTACTAAATTCCATCACTAGTGATGGATTTGGTTGGGTGACGGTGTCACCATCCCATTGGGTGTGATGGGTGATGGAAATGAAACCACCCCTCCCTCTAAAAAAGATAAATATGATAATCAAAATTACGCTTATCAATATAATAAGGGGTGCTGCTAAACGTGCCTCCCGTTACTCCATTTTTACTAAATATACCCCCCCTAAACTTATTACATAAATTATAATTAGCTTTTAACATTATTTATATACATATTAGTCCCTACAACATTACTTTCATATGATAACCTCCACTACATATATCAAATTAAAAACTATCAAGTATTACTATTAATTTATTTTTTTTAATATTAATATTTTTTATTAATATTATAAATATTTATAATATCTTTTTTTAATTTTAATAGTATATATTTATAATACCCTTATTTTACCACTTTATCTTTTACAAAATAAACCCAAAACCCTAAACCCTAAACCCGAAACCCTAAAACCTAAACCCTAACCCCGAAATCGAACCCTAAACCCTAAAACCGAAACCGAAACCGAACCCTAATCCCTAAACCCAAAACCGAAC